>NW_006399889.1:2742065-2759405 GCF_000299155.1 Elephantulus edwardii | reverse complement strand
GAGATTTTAGGTCCTATATTTACCCATATGTTGTTATGTGCCGTCGAGTCGCCTGTGACTCATAGCGACCCTATGCACAACAGCCCTGAACTCCGCTCTGTCCTGTGCCAATCGCACTGTCTCTGACACTCCCATCCCAATTATCCCAGTCACTGAATCAATCCACCTCATAGAGGGCCTTCCCCTACTGCACTGTCCCTCCACCCTCCCAAACATGATGTCCCTCTCTAAGGACCGGTCTGTCCTCACAACATGTCCAAAGTATGTTAGACAGAGCCTCAGAAGCCTTGCCGCCAAGGAGCCACCCGGTTTAACCCTTTCCGGGACAAATCTATTTGTTTTCCTAGCTATTATTTTTTTATTACTATGAAAATAATAAGCTAATCATATATTCCTTTTAAACAGTTCTCTTCCTCTGTTTCAATGCAGTGTACATTATTTATCCCCTTTTTTCTTAGGTTCCCCCCAATCTTGATGTCAGTCCCTTTTTAGAATGGTGGCACTATGCAGTAGTTGTCTTTTTGTGACTGAGATATTTCACTTAGCATAATGTCCTCCAGGGTTCCCCATTTTGTATAATAGTTCATGAGTTCCTTGTTTTTCAATGCAGCATAGTATTCCATTGTGTGAATATACCACAGCTTCTCTATCTGTTCTTTTGTTGATGACACTTGGGTTGTTTCCAACTCTTTGCAATTCTAAATAAAGGAGCAATAAACATGGGTATGCACATATCTGCTTGGATGTCAGTTATGGTCTCTTTGGGGTATATTCCCAGTAATGGAATTGCTGGGTTAAATGGTATCTCTATTTGCACCTTTTTGAGAAAGTGCCATCCCGCCTTCCACAGTGGTTGCACCATTTTACACTCCCACAAACAGTGAATAAAGGTTCCAGGTTCTCCATAACCTCACCAGCATTTTTTTGTTTGCTGTTCTGTTAAATTTTGCTGTTCTGACTGGGGTGAGATGATACTCATAGTTGTTTTGATTTGCATCTCTCTTAGAGCTAGGGATTTTGAACATTTCTTCATGTGCTTGTTGACCATCTGAATGTCTTCTTTGGTGAAGTGTCTGTTCATATCCTTTGCTCATTTTTCTATTGGATTATTTACCTTTACCTTGTTGTGGTGCTTGAGTATTCTATAAATTATAGATATAAGTCCCTTATCAGACATGTCATTATCAAATATTTTTCCCCAGTCTGTGGCTTCACTTTTTACCCTGTTGGAGAAGTTTTTGGATGTGCGTGGGGATTTGAGTCTTAGAAGGTCCCATTCATCTATTTTATCCTCTCCTGGTTGTAAGTCCTTCTTATGGTCAAACACTTTCTCTTGCTGCTTTGGGGAACTGGGAGGGCACCATCAGTGTAGGCATTGAAGTGTATCTCTGGTTTATTCCTGCTTTTAATTACAGAACAGAGACATATGTAGAAACTTAGCTATTTTTTACTAGCTATTTCTCACTCTCTTTTCTTCTCCTAAGGAGGAGCTCTGGTGGCGCAGTCTGCAGACAGTTGCTCTCCTAGCCCAGATGTGGCACCTCCCTGGCAGTTCAAATCCACCAGCAGCTCTATGGGAGAAAGGTGAGCGATCTCCTCCAGTGAGGGTTATAGTCTCTGAAAAACCTTTTGGAGGATCAGCTTTGAGTTGGTAGTAGATGGATGTAAATGAGAGTTAGAGTTCCTTCTCTTATGAAATCGCTGGGTGGTTAAAACAGGTAAACAATAGATTAAGGTTGGAGGTTCAATCCACCCTGATGTACCGCAGTGAAAAGACCTGGGATCTAATTCCAAAAGGTCACAGCCATTGAAAAATCTTCAGAGCACAGATCAAGTCTGAAAATGTGGCATTGCTATGAGTTGGAACTGACTCCATTGCAACTAGTTTTGCTTTTCTCTCTTTTCCTGTGCAAGGTGAAGGCCAGATTCACTCTGGGTACAATTCCCTGATTTTCCAGCACCTTCTACTTACTAGATCCAGAAGTAAAATAGCCCCACCCTGCAGTCAGCCAGCAAGCCACATGCACACGCGGGGCAGTGTGTCATGCATTCCTCCGGATAGGTATTTCATCTGTGGCATCGTCCTCTTCTGAAGGACTTCTTCCTTTCCAGGTGCAGGAGGCCAGGGAACAGGTTTCCTCACTCTTTGATCTTTAATAAACAGTCAAATGGGGAAGCTGGCTTGAGTCCAGACCCAAGAAAAAAAAAATAGCCACACAAGCTTATTCT
This sequence comes from Elephantulus edwardii, assembly GCF_000299155.1. NCBI lineage: Eukaryota > Metazoa > Chordata > Mammalia > Macroscelidea > Macroscelididae > Elephantulus > Elephantulus edwardii. The sequence continues at coordinate 2,757,176 of NW_006399889.1, read as the reverse complement.
ATTCAAGCGCTGCTCCATTGAAGCATCTCTGAACTGAAGTACTGAGGAATGTTTATTCCTCAGAGCTAGAAGAGATTCAGAGGATATAGGGGGATGAAAGGCTGAATACAGGGGATAGCTCGAAACTAGGTGATAGACATGCACTGACCATGAGACTTCTACCACTGCTACCTGTATTCTTCTTGATATTTTTTTATTAGGCTAATTCACTAGGTTGAATCACTGACCATATGCTTAGTCTGTACTTGATTATTATAACAATAATCAAAGATAACAACCATAATTCTATATTGGTACCTGGAAAAAGGATGGCAAAAGGAAAAAGAATATAGGGAAGTTGACCTCTTTTTCTCAGAACATTCACCATATGATCAATGAAATGATATTTGGTTTTGTGTACCTTGAAGTCAGAATTGATCCTCCAATGGGCTTACATAGGCAGTAAATCACACAAAAGGAGAATGCCTGTATTCTACCAATGAAATGATAATAGTCCAAATTCCAGCTTGCTTTGCATCTCTACAAGTATTTGTTCTGAGGACTCACTGATGTTCCCATTTCTTTTGTCCATCAGAACTCACTTGTCAACAGCCCTATTCTAGAATTGACATTTTGATATTTTCCTTTTAGTTTATTAAATGTGCTAAGTACCCTGACCCAAATTTCATGTTTATATAATATGCTTTGAAGTTTCATGCTTAGACATGTCTTTGTGTCTATATGGTTTTATTTAATAAACAATGCACTAGAATTGATTAAAGAAAGAACAGTCTGAAAGAAATGGATGATCATTGCAAAAGGAATTGGGCAAGCAGAGGGGGAAATGTGCAAATACTCATTAATAAATATATATATTTCTAAAAAAGACTGTCTTGTTAAAACACAAATAGCCCTTGAACTTTGTCAGCAAGTGCACTACTGTGTTGGTAGAATCCCAGTGTAAGTAAGGCCTCAGTGGAGGGCTGGAGGAGGAGGCACATGAAGAGAGATGATAATCTCAGTAGGTTCTCTGCTTTCTTCATTGAACATTTACAGATAGCTCATTGCTTCTTTTTATACAAACTCATCACTCTATGTTCTTTAATTTTTTCAAAAACGTGTTGTTCTTGAGAAGATATACAGCAAAGCATACACAAAGTCAATGGTTTCTTCGTGCACACTTTGATGACATTGTTTACATTCTTTGAGTTGTGCAACTGTTCTCACTCTCCTTTTCTGAGTTAATATGCTCCCCAAATTTTTCCTAATATTTTTAAAAACATCTCAACAATTATGTGAAGACATTTCATTGAGTGAATCATATAGAATTATTCTAACATTGAGAAAAACGGGAATCCTAGAACACAAATTATATTCTGGAAAAAAAACCCCACAAAAACCTGGAAATATTTATATGAACCAAACAAGGCAATTCTCTATGGCTTAAAAATCAAGAATGGTGTGAATCAGGATTGTATCTTTTCTTCATATCTGTTCAGTGTGTTTGCTGAACAAATTATTCAGGAAGTTGGATTTTGTGAAGAAGAGTGTGGCCTCACGTTTAGAGGAAGATTCATCAACAACATATATTATGCAGATGATACAACCTTGTTTGCAGAAAATGAAGAAGACTTGAAGTAACCACTGCAGAAGATCAGCCTTCAATGTGGATTACATATCAACATCAAGAAATAAAAGGTTTTCACCATTGTATCAATAGTTAACATCATGAAAGATAGAGAAAAGAATGAGGGTGTCAAAGATTTCATTTTATTTACATCCATAATGAGCATCCATAGCATCAGTAGTCAAGAAACCAGAAATCATGTTACATTTTGGAAGACGGCTGTCAAGTATCTCTCCAATGTTCTAAAGAGCAAGGATATTAGCTTAAAGACTAAGGGATATCTTACCTAAGCCATCGAGTCATCAACAACGTGCATTATGCAGATGACACAACCCTGCTTGCTGAAACCGAGGAGGACCTGAAGCGCTTGCTGCAGAAAGTCAAGGACTACAGCCTCCTATATGGACTGAAGCTCAACATCAAGAAAACAAAGATTCTCACCACTGGGCCAATTGGCAGCATCAGTATGGATGGAGAAAAGATTGAGATAGTTAATAGTTTTAGTTTACTTGGCTCCACAGTCAACACTCTTGGTAACAGCAGCCAGGAAATCAGGAGACTAATTGCTCTGGGAAAGTCGGCTATGAGGGACCTCTCAAGAGTACTGAAGAGCAACGACAGCAGGCTGGAGACTAAGGTGAACCTGATCCAGGCTATAGTCTTCACAATTACGTGCTATGCGTCAGAGAGTTGGACAGTGAATAGGGTTGATAGAAAGAGAATTGATGCCTTTGAGCTGTGGTGCTGGAGAAGAGTGTTGAATATACCATGGACTGCTAGGAGAACAAACAGGTTTGTCCTGGAGGTGAAGCCGGAATGCTCCCTGGAGTCAAGGATTCTGAAGCTTTGTCTGACATACTTTGGGCATGTTGCAAGGAGGGACTGGTCCTTGGAGAGGGACATCATCTTTGACAGAGCGGAAGGGTGGCGAAGGAGAGGAAGACCTTTGATGAGATGGAACGACTCTGTGACTGGAGCAGTGGGAATAAGTGCATTTGAGATGGCTAGGTTGGCACAGGATAGAACAGCGTTTAGAGCTTTTGTGTATAGGGTCGCTATGAGTCACAAATGACTTGATGGCACATAACAACAACAACGTGCCTCTGAAAGTTGGACAATGAATAAGGATGACAGAGTAATTGATATCTTTGTATTGTGGAGTTGGGAAAGTGTATTATTTCATGGACTGCCCAAACAAATCTGTCTTGAAAGAATTGAAACCAGAAGACTCCTTAGAAACACAGGTGGTAAAATGTCACCTCCCCCCCCTTTAATTACTTTGGATATATTTTCAGAAGAAACCAATCCTTGGAAAGAGATACGTAGGAAGTTAGCGAAAGAGAAGAAGACCCTTAATGAGATGGGTTAAAACAGTGACCACCATGACAATCTTAATCAGGAAGAAATCATGAGGATGGGACAACATAGGGCAAGATTCACATCTGTTGTTCATAGTGTTGATTTGAGTTGTTGGCCCCTAACAACAAGAATAACAGTCTTTTTTTTTAAATTTTATTTTATTAATTTTCATGAACAGTTACAGAGATTGTGGATTTTCATTCATTCGTTGTTACACTTTTTTCTTTACCCCCTCCCCCCAGTCAGCTCCTCTCTTTGAAAAGCAAACGATAAACTTCTTCATTGGTATACAAACCCCCTGACCCCAATCCAAATGCACTCCGCTATGCAACCTTAATTCTGGATTCCTGTGATAATGATATGATATGATGCTATCATATATCACTTTTAAACTGTTCTGTCCCTGATCTGTTTCAATTCAGTATACATAATCTATCCAGTTTTTCACAGTCTTACCCCAACCCTGATGTCAGTCACTTTCTACAACAGTGGCACCATGCAGTATTTGTCCTTTTGTGACTGATATATTTCACTCATCAGAATGTCCTCCAGGGTCACCCATTTTGAATAATATTGCATGAGTTCCTTGTTTTTCAATGCAGTTAGTATTCCATTGTGTGAATATAACACAACTTCTCTATCCATTTGTTTGTTGATGGGCACTTAGGTTGTTTCCAACTCCTAGCTATTGTGAACAAAGCTGCGATGAACATGGGTGTGCATATATCTGCTTGGATGTCATTTATGGTCTCTTTAGGGTATATTCCTAGTAGTGGAATTGCTGCGTCAAATGGTATCTCTATTTGTAACCTTTTGAGAAAGCGCCACACCACTTTCCACAATGGTTGCACCATTTTACACTCCCACAAACAGTGAATCAGGGTTCCAGTTTCTCCATAACCTCACCAGCATTTGTTGCTTGCTGAAGGGTTCCATGGAGACAGATCTTAAAAGATCTGTTCAAGGCAGGCATTCCTGATTAGTTAAGCTAAACTTTTGTTTGGTTTTAAGACAATGTCAGGAATATTTTGATTTACGGTTTGAAGATCGGACAAAGCAATAGTTCCAGGAACGTGTTCAGCTTCCATGGCATCAAAAAGTCTGGCTGTTGTTAGGTGCCATTGAGTCAAGTATTACCCATAGTAACCCTGTAAACAACAGATCTAAAACTTGTACTATCCTATCTCATCCTCATACTTTCTGACACATTAGAGCCTATGCGGCAGTCACTGTGTCAATCCACCTGGTCAAGGGTCTTCTTCCCTTTCACCAACCCTCTTCCTTTTGAGCATCATGTCCCTCTCCAAGGAATAGTCCTTCCTTGCAAAGTGCCCAAAGTACATGAAGCGAAGCCTCATTATTCTTGCTTCCAAAGAGCACTATGGCTACACCTTCCCCATATTTGTTCTTTTGTCTGTCCATGGGATGTTCAGCACTCTTTTCCAATATCACAATTCAAAAGCACCAATTATTCTTCTGTCATCCCTATTCATTATCTAGTTCTCAGATGCATAGCAAGTGATCAGAAAGACCGTGGCCTGAATCAGACGCACCTTAGTCTTTAAACTGACATCGTTGTTGTTATTGTTAGGTGCCGTCAAGTTAAGCACGACTCAAAGTGACCCTATGAACAAAAGATATGAACTCTTTTTATCCTGCACCATCCTCACACTTCCTAACTCACAAGAGCCCATTGCAGCAGTCACTGTGTCAGTCCACCTGGTGGAGCGTCTTCCTCTCCTTCCACCCTTCCTAGCATCATGCCATTCTCCAAGGAACAGCACCTCCTAGCAACATGCTCAAAGTATGTAAGGCAAAACCTCACCATTCTTGCCTCCAAAGAGCACTCAGGCTGCACCCTCTCCAAGACATAGCTGTTTGTTCACTTGACCATCTATCAAATGTTCCATGCTCTTCTCCAACACCATAGATCAAAAGCATCAATTTTTTCCCCTATCATCTTTATTCATTGTCCAGCTCTCAGATGCATGGCAAGTAATTAAAAAGACTATGGCCTGAATCCCAATTTTGAACCATTCAGTGTTGCCCTGCTCTGTTCTGATGACTGCCTCTTGGTCCAAGTATAGGTTTCACATTAGCACGATTAAATGTTCTGGGATTCCCATTCTTCTCAGAGTCAGCCACAGTTTGTTATGATCCATGCAGTCAAATAAATGCCTTTGCATAATCAATGAAACACAGATAGACATTCTTCTGGTATTCTCTGCTTTCAGCTAAGATCCATCTAACATCAGCAACAATATCCCTAGTACCACGACCCCTTCTCAACCCAGCCTGGACTTCTGGCAGCCTTCAGTATGGGCTGAGACTCAATGTCAAGAAGACAAACATTGTCACCACTGGACCAATTGGTAGCATCAGGATGGATGGTGAAGAGATTGAGATTGTCCACAACTTCAATTTGCTCGGCTCCACAGTCAACACTCTTGGCACCAGCAGCCAGGAAATAAAAAAACGTATTGCGATGGGAAAGTCTGCTGTTAGGGGCTTCTCTAAAGTACTAAAGAGCAACGGTGTCTCTCTGGAGACTAAGGTGCGCCTGATACAGGCCATGGTCTTTGCAATCACATGTTATGCATCAGAAAGCTGGACAATGACTAGGGAGGACAGAAGGAGAATTGACGCCTTTGAGCTGTGGTGCTGGAGAAGAGTATTGAATGTACCATGGACTTCCAAGAAAACAGATTCATCCTAGAGAGGGTTGAACCAGGCTATTCCTTGGAGGCAAAGATTCTGGGGCTTCGTCTGACATACTTTGGACATGTTGCAAGGAGAGACAGGTCTTTGGAGAGGGACATCATGCTTGGGAGGGTGGAGGGACAGCGCAGGAGGGGAAGACCCTCTATGAGGTGGATTGATTCAGTGACTGGGGTAATCGGGATGGGTGAGTCAGAGGCAATGCGATTGGCACAGGATAGAGCAGGGTTTAGGGCTGTTGTAAATAGGGTCGCTATGAGTCGCAAACGACTTGACGGCACATAACAACAACAACATGGCCTAAATCAGATGCACTTTAGTCTTCAAACTGACATAATTTGTTTTTGTTGTTGTTGTTGTTGTTGTTAGGTGCCATTGAGTTCAGTACTCCTCATAGCCACCCTATGAACAAAAGATCTGAAACCAGTCCTGTCCTGCACCATCCTCACACTTCCTGACATCACTATTCCTTAATAATTTGGAATAGTCCCTAACTGCAGAATTCCCAGTGCAATGTGTCTCCTTACTTCCTGACTGTTGACACCAAGGGTATTAACTGTGGATCCAAGCAAGATGAAGCTGTTGACAGTTTCAATCTCCTCTCCGTTCATCATGATGTTGCCTATCGGTCTATTGGTAAGAATCTTTGTTTTCCTGACATTGAGATGCAATTCATGCTGAAGCTGTGTTCCTTGATCTTCTGCGACAAGTACTTCAAGTCCTCCCTTTCAGCAAGCAAGGTACTGTCACCTGCATAACTGACATCACTCCTCAATGATTTGGAGAGGTCCGTAATTGCAGACTTTCCCAGCGCAATACATGACCTGATTTCCTGAATGCTGAAGGTCTGGAGTCCATTATAATTTGAAATTCTGTTATGCATTTCACTTCCATTTGATCAGATTTCCTCTACAGACTTTTTTGGACAAAAGATAACGTTCAGTTGTGATAGACGGGCACTATCTAATCCTTGTTTGGAGAGAAGGGTGCTGAGAAAATGACATTTCCATAAAGACTAAAATCGAACAGGAACCATGTCTCCAATCAAAGTAAAAATGGATTCAGGTCCTAAAGGTGAAGACTAAAACCATACAATTGTCAGAAGAAAATGCAGGAGCAAAGCTGTCAATACATTTTAACAATGGATTACCTAATATAATAATATGAACAGCATAAAACATACTAAATAGAACCTCATAAAAATAGAAAGCTGTTGTTCATCAAACTCATACTCCTTGCTGTGGAGTCATTCAGGCTCATAGTGACTCCCCATTGGGTTTCCCAGGCTGTTAATCACAATGGGAGGAGACTCCCCCCACCCCTTTATTCCTTAGAGCGGCTGGAGGATTTGAAATACTATTTCGTATCAAAAGACCTAATGCTCTTCTTTCTCTAGGGGTTTGCTGAGTCACTGCAGTAACCTTTGGACTAGTGTGCAACTTCATTAGCAAAAGAGTGAAAGGATAAGAATATCATCTGTTACCAGCAGAGAATCTTGATCCTCTGAATACTACAAGTGAACATGTTGAGAAAACTTTACTTTCAGATATTCCTCAAAACAGCATAATAGAAGACACCCAGTGGCCCAGATTACCGGATTTAATTGAAGTAAACCATGATGCAAATAAGATAAACTTTGACATGGATTGTTTATCCAATGAAAAGATGAATTTACCTCTACTTGTTGATGAAGGGGCAGATAATATTAATACTAAAAAAATGGAAGACACTTCAAAGGCTGTAGATGGAATGGAACAGAATTTTTCCTTTATAGTACAAGATGTTTTGATGTGTAGCCCTGAAAAACTTACATCATCACAAAGTAACATCTCACAGGAAGAAGAAACTAAAATTTCTTTATGTCAATCGGCATTATTTGATAAAGAAAGTCTCCCTACCGAATACCATCTTCTCGATTCACCACGCTTAAATTGCAGTAACTCATTTACTCAAACGGGGAGAAGACATCAAGAACCTGCCAGATATATTTCCTTTGGTGGTAATCTGATTACATTTTCACCTCTAAGACCCCTCAATGGAGAACAATCAGAAGAATTTTGAATTTAAAAGCAAGTGAAAAGTTTTTTTTCGTGTTAATAATGCTGTTTATATAGTCTTAGAAATACGAAGGATCTGGAAACTATGGATTTGTCATCGCAACTATTCAGTCTCTTTACATATTGTCATGTAATTTCTTAATATGTCATGTTTATCAGTGTTTTAGATAATATTGTTTCTCAATGGAAGTTGGAATATTTTGTTTATTAACTACACAGAATGTATAAGCCTAAAGCTCAGTGTTATGGAACATTCTTTCATTAAGGCGGAATAGGTTTTGCACATTTTATCTTCCAATGTGTATTGAAGTCCTTTAATTGAACTTTCTGTATTCTGAAGTCATTTTATATGCTGCAGTTAAAAGTGATTAAATTACTAGAAATGGTAAAAAAAAAGAATATCATCTGTAGTGCAGTAGATAGATTATTGAAAGTGGCTTTCATGGATTTTGACTTTTGTGAAATGATAGGATGGGTTTATGCTAGTGAATGAGGTAAATAACACCTTTTGGGTGACAACATGCAAACAAGATGGACTATTAGTAAATTAGTCAATTGTATCATCCCACGAGGCTTAAACTGAGCAACTTTAGTGAAAGAGAAGTCTCAATACTATCAAGAAGGAATAAGCAGAGAGTAAGTACATTGCATCCATCTGAGCCAGAGATTCTTACACAAGAAAAATGGACCGAAACACCAGCAGTGTTAGCAGTAGGAGTAGAGGTGATGGGAGACTCAGGGACTGATGCTGAATGAGACAGAGCTGACATGGAATTGCTGCCTGCTGAAACCAGCACTTAGCGCTGTCCACCAGGCTTATTGGAGGGCTGGGGGAGATGCTGTAAGTGGCAGAATTAAAGAACTTTGTAACACTGGCCCAGAGCCACAAGGCTGAAGGTCAGAGGGCCCAAGAAGCTGTTCTGACTGAAGAACTGCTCCTTTTCCAACCTGAATTGTAACTTATTGTCCCATAATAAACCCCCTAATTATGAATTTTGCTTGTAGATTTTGTGTGTCTTTTAGCAACTCAATAACAGAGCCCTAAGAGCCCTTGGATGACTAGTTGGTGTCAGAATTGACAGAAGTAGATGCCAGAGCATGGGGGTCTGACCTCATAATAACCGGTTTTGCATTGTTGAATTTGTGAGTGAGAACCCCTAGTGGAGTTATCAAAGGTCAGATAGTATTTTTACAGTTAAAAAACTATAAACCCAATCATAATCCTGTAATTTATTTCCCTTTTTATCAAGCTCACCCCATTGCTGTCCAGTTGGTTCTAGTTTACAGGAACACTGTAAGAGACAATAGAACCGCTCCATAGGGTTTCCCAGGCAGTAAATACTTATGAGAGTAAAAGAGCACATTTTTCTCCCTCAGAGTGCCATTCTTTAGCAGCCAATGCTTAACACATTCAGCCACTAGGTCTCCGTTTAACAATACAATAGTCACTACCTTGTATAGATTCTCAAGTCCTTTGATCCGTCTTCCTAGTATATTCCACTAGAGATCTTCAGTAAAATCTGTCTCTAGTGCACTCTGCTCCTATGCCTGAGCAGCTAAATGTAACCAGAGTAAAACTCAGCAGTCAAGAAGATTGGTGCCAAACCCACAACTTGATGCTTGACTTCAAAGAGCCCTTGGTGAGCCTCCTGGTGCTACCTCATTTCCCTGGTCCAATAACTTCAATTTTCAGAGAAAACTATTTTGCATTTTCTCTCCTTTCTTAAAACCCGAACATTTCCTCATCTGTTCTCCCTCTCAGCAGATGATCTTGATTGCAATTGAGAAAATAGGGGTAATCCTAAGAGAGCATCTTCATCTTTGCTCCATCAGTTCTACCAAGCTTTTGATATTATGAGGAGCTCTGCTGGCCCAGTGGCTAAAGAGTTGCACTGCCAACCCAAAGGCGTGCAGTTTGAATCCAATATCTGCTCCATGGGAGAAAGATGGGGGATCTGCTGTTTGACCACAGCCTCAGGATCAGCTATGAGTCTGTTTTGACTTGACTGCAATGAGAAGAGAGTCACATGGATGCGTGCAATTTGCAAAATCAGATTGAGCTGAATGTTCAGAACATATTTCTGTACATGGAGATTATGTTGTTATTGTTGTGTGCCATTGAGTCACTTGCGACTGGAAGCGTTCCTGTGTGCAATAGCTTTGAACCCTGTCTTATCCTGAGCCAGCCTCACTGACTCCAACACACCAACTTCCATTATCCCAATTACTGTCTCAATCCATTTTATTTGGGGTCTGCCTCTTATCGTTTAATTATTTTAAAAGATTTAATCTGAGTTGAAGGCAGAAGTTCCGAGTTTTTATAATCTTGTAGCTGTCACGAACTCAACACACATGCTCTTAGAAGGTACTTCTGTTGTCCTAGCATAATGATTGAACTCTTTTATTACCTATTTAAAACATTCTTTTATTCTTAAAAGAAGTCTGATGGTGTTGCCCTGCTAACCCAAATGTGGCATTTTTCTGAGTGTTCAAATCCTCAAATGACTGCGAGGGAGAAAGATAGGAAATATCTTTCTATACCTCTGAAACCCCTAAATGAGTCAGTTTCCACTCAACAGGCAAGGAGTTTGAGTTTTGCATTTTCTTTTTCATTCTTAAAAGGAGCTCTTGTGGCACTGTCTCCAGAGAGTTGTGCTGCTACCCCAAAGGCTGTGTCTCCCTGGCTAGTCAAATTCACAAGCCACTCTGTGGAGGGAAAGATGGACGTTTTTCTTCTTTGCAGTTTACACTCTCAGTAAGCTTTCTACACACAAATCTCTGACTCAATCTGTTTCCCAGGGAAATTGACCTACAACTATTGACTCCAGGAGTGGTCCTAGGAAGATTATCACCCACCAGCCAGCTGGCAATGAAACAGGTAGAGCACTGAATGACACCTTCCAGCGGTATAGCATACAGGGTGACATGTAACAGTGGTGCCACTCTTACACTTTTCATTAGTGTGGAATTGGGATCAGAGGCCAGTGAAGGCACTTGTGGAACACATTAGGGCTTGAGTGGGAGCAATTACAGTAAATTCCTGGGTTATGAACTTGCGATTTATGGATAACTTTGATGGTATGTAAATTTGTTCTCACTTGGAAATCAGTGGATCAACCCCTACTTAAATTCTTTACCACAGTCACCATCATCTGCTACACATGCAGCTTTTAAATCAGTGAAAGATTTCAGGCCTTTTCTTGCAGTAAAGGAAGCACCTGGCCAAACTCACCTACAAATTAGATCAAAGAGGCACTTAGGAACTGGCCTAGTTAGATCTAGCAGTTATGCTACCAACCCAAAGGTACACCAGCTTCCACCAGCTGCTCCTCAGGAGAATGATGGACAATCAATCCCTGCATGATTTACTATAGCCTCTGAAAATCCTCTGAAAAACTAGTTAGTTCCAACTCAGTGATAAACAACAGACACTAACTGCAGACAGAACATCATATTGTCTAAGTAAGGAAATGGACTAACCACGAGAGAACAGGGGAGTCGTTCTAGTGGCCTCTAGAAACTCACCAACATTGCCCCATTCATTGCTGGAGGTCACGGTTTCCTCAGCACAGAGCGCACACCCAAATGCCCGGTTGTGGAATGAGAATGGCAAGAAAATCTGGAAAAGAAATACACCTGGGATTGCTGAAATCACTTCACGGTCAGGGGAATCTAATGAAGGAACCTAATTAAAGACCAGTTAAAACCACTTTGCTCTGATGGCTAGTGATCTTAATAGAAGAGTTTGTGAGGCTGTAGATCTCCACAGAAGCTGACTGACTTATTGTTCTCCTGCAGAATGGCTGGTAGGTACAAACCACAGGCTCTTGAGTATGAACTGCCAACCTTTCGGTTAGCAGTCAAGAACTTAATCATTGCATTGCCAGTTCTCCTTAGACTGGTATTACCTCAGAAATGTTGGTAGAGGCTGGAATGATGGAAAAATAATCCTGGGGGTTGGGGCTTTTCCAATCATCAAAATGGAAAGGTATGCATTGTCTGCCCACCTGCCTCAGCAGCCCTTTTAAATGTAGGTGTTTACGGTAGAAAGAGGAAAACTTTTGCTTTTTCTAAGGAAGCTAACATTGTAATCAGCTGAGATTTCTAAATAAGAATTAAAAAGGAGTCAAGACTATTCTGAAAATGTGTTGGTAGGTCAGTGTTCGTTCTGGTCTCGTCTTGTGATCATCAAATCTAGTTTTGTAACAAATTAGGTCACCTCCAGAGAGCTAGAAATGTTTGAGAAATTTTTATAAGAAAATGAAAGTCCAATCTATTTTTAATTTACTTTGATATTTAGAACAAAGGAGGAGAGTGGGTGGAGGCTATGAAATCAATGACAGTGTGTCACTGGCCTTAAATAGAACCACAATTGTGTTTCTAGGTCTTAGCCTTCTTCTCATTCCCTTTCTTGATTAGATGCTCTTCCTCTGCTCTTAAGGGATACAACACTTGCTACTCCTCTCAGGGATTGACAGTGGACTCTTCCCTTCTGCTGTGATGGTCTTGCTGGGAAATAGGATAAGGCTTATGTGCAAGAGAAGGTTTTCCTTTGGGGCAGAATATATTATTACCATCAATCATCTTGAGCAGGAAATGATGGGGAATGTAGATCATGAGAAAAAGACAACTTCCTCTTCCAGGGCTGCCCCTGGCCATTAGACTTTAAGGAGTATAGATGCTCCCCAAAAACAAAACTACCATCCAAACAGATATATGAACACCCATGTTTATTGCTGCTTTGTTCACAATAGCAAAGAGTTGGAAACAACCCAAGTGCCCATCAACAAATAAATGGATAGAGAATCTGTGGTATATTCACACAATGGAATATTATGCAAAACTGAAAAGTAAAGAACTCATGAAATATTATACAAAATGGGTGACCATGGAGGATATTATGATGAGTGACATCTCAGTCACAAAAGGACAAATACTGGATAATGCCACTGTTATGAAACAAGACTGACATGGGGACTGGGGGGGAAACTAAGAAAAGAGGAGATAAATAATGTATACTGCATTGAAACATGAGGGAGAGAATTGTATAAAAGGAATATATGATTAGGTATTATTGATATGACAAGATCAAGAATAAAAGCTGCATAGTAAAGTGGTCTGGGGGAAACAACTTTCTAACAACCAAATAACTTTTTTTTGGTGCAACAATGAATGAATGGAAATCCAGGTTCTTTATAAACTTTCATTAAAATCTCAATTTAAAAAAAAGGAGTATAGATGGGCTTGAGGGGAAGATAGTCAAACCCACACGGAGACTGAATGGAAACTAGGCTGACAGGAGCCATGGGAGACTCTGCAAATGCAACCTTGGATTTTGGGTACCAGCGATAATGGGAGCTGTAGTTGTTTTTGTCAGGTTAAGTTACCTCTGAGTTATGGTGACCTTATGTACAACATAATGAAACATTGTTGAGTCCTGCATCATCTTCACAATCCTTGTTGTGTCTGCACCCACTGCTGTGGCCATCGGGAATTTTAAGTGCCGTTCCAACTAGGAAGGGAGCTCTGGTGGTGCATTCCGGAAGGAGTTGCACTGCTGACTCAAAGGTGGCTGCTCTGCGGCTGCTTGAATCCAGCAGAGGCTGTGAGGGCGAAAGATGAGCTATCTCCTCCCTTGTGATTGACAGCTTCTGAAAACCCTCTGGATGGTCATGTGATAGTCTGACTTGACTTGATGGCAATAAGCCAGTGAGTGACTGCTCAAAAGAGAAGGCCTATGCATCAGAGAGTTGGACAATGACCAAGGAGGATAGAAGGAGAATTGATGCCTTTGAGCTGTGGTGCTGGAGAAGAGTATTGAGAATACCATGGACTGCTAGGAAAACAAACAGATTTGTCCTGGAAAGGGTTAAACCGGGTGGCCCTTGGAGGCAAGGATTATGAGGCTCCGTCTAACATACTTTGGACATGTTGTGAGGAGAGACCGGTCCTTGGAGAGGGACATCATGCTTGGGAGGGTGGAGGGACAGCGCAGGAGGGGAAGGCCCTCTATGAGGTGGATTGATTCAGTGACTGGGATAATTGGGATGGGAGTGTCAGAGACGGTGCGATTGGCACAGGACAGAGCGGAGTTTAGGGCTGTTGTACATAGGGTCGCTAAGAGTCGCAGGCGACTCGACGGCACATAACAACAACACAACAACATCTTCTAGCACTGCATTGGATAATATTCTCCTGTGACCCAAGGGGTTTCCATTTTAGGGCTAATTTTAGGAAGTAGATCACCAGGCTTTGTCTGGAAGCCCCACTGAAATCTGTCCATTCTGGCTGAGACTGCTGATGTTTGAAATACTGAGGACTTAGCATCCAGCATCATTGCCACACTCAAGTTGCCACTGTTTGACAAATTGATAGATAAGTGGGTGTTATCTGCCAGTCAGCGGGGAGGGGGGGGGAACACACGACAAGCTTTTGTTTATTTTTTTAGAAAGAAGTAAATCCCTTTTAGGAAGCCTGGTGACACAGCTGCTAACCAGTGGTCAGTAGTGTGAACTCACAAGTCAAATGCACGAGAAAAAGATGTGGTAGTCTACATCTATAAAGATTTACACAGGTGTGGGAACTCCAAGGAGCAAGCGGTTCTACCCTGGCCTATGAGGTTGCTGTGTGTCAGAATCAATTTGAATGGGAACTCCTTATTGTAATCAGTAAAGTCAGTTAAACACCACAGGGTAGTGCCGTCTGAATGGTGGAGTATAAAGGTCAAGTGTGGCTATTCATGGGCTGAATTTGTAAGGCGAAGGCAGTAACCTCTCAAGGCCGTTGTGGCAGGACAGGAGGATCAGTGAAGTCCGTGAGAGAAAGGGGCAAGAGTCTGGGCTGAGCCATCCTTTTACTTATGAAAAACTGAGTTTTCCGTAGTGCACTTAACACATTTTAACTCATATAACCTACTGACCTTTAAGCTCTAAGAGGGCAAATTGTTGTTGCTATGTGCTGTTTAATTGGAACTGACTCAATGCTGACCTTTCAGAATTTTCAAAGGTTGTAAATCACATCAGAGGGGATTGCCCATCTTTCTTGTGCAGAGCAGCTAATGGATTTGAACACCTTCAGAGCGGCAGTGCAACTCCTTTCCACTATGACACCACAAGAGCTCTCTGAAGAGGAGAGTGTCTGCTTTATATGTTTTGTATCTCCCAGCAGCAGATTAATCAGTACCCGGTGTATAATAGATTCTTAATGTTGTTATTGTTATGTGCTGTCGAGTCGCTTGTGACTCATAGCGACCCTATGTACAACAGCCCTAAACCCTGCTCTATCCTGTGCCAATCTCATTGCCTCTGACACATCCATCCCGATTACCCCAGTCACTGAATCAATCCACCTCATAGAGGGTCTTCCCCTCCT
>NW_006399889.1:2722181-2740928 GCF_000299155.1 Elephantulus edwardii | reverse complement strand
TTTGAACATTTCTTCATGTGCTTGTTGGCCATCTGAATGTCTTCCTTGGTGAAGTGTCTGTTCATATCCTGTGCCCATTTTTCAATTGGATTATTCTCCTTTATCTTGTTGTGGTGCTCGAGTATTTTATAAATTCTAGATATAAGTCCCTGTAGATGTTCATTGAAATGAAAATAAACAACCTAAATTTAAAAAAAAAAGAGACTGTTGGATGGACAATCTCCTCCTGTGTGATTTACTGCCGCTGGAAACCCTCTGGAGAGTCAGCTCTGAGGGTCAGCTAGGAGTCAGTTCCAACTTGATGGCACACAACAATGACAACATGAAGTGATAGAGATCAACTTTAACCTTGGAGAGAGGATTTTATCCAAATCCTTGTCTTTTATCTACAATGGTACCCCCAAATTAAATTTGTGCCCTACCACCTTGGGATATTTATCTGAAAAGAAAAAGTACTTAGATGTTTTAGTACTTGCTTTTGCAAATGGAAGAATTAATATTTGCAAAGTGTAATAAAAGTGGTTACCAAACAGTTGATACTTCACAAAAAAGCATCGTCTTCCCAGCCCAGATATTGAATATCCCCTCTTCATAGGCAGATGCTAACAACATTCTTGGACACTTCCCAGAAATTTTCTGTGCATGTTAGCAGATACCTGCATGTGTTCATGAGTGGGTTTGTAAATATGCACACATTCAACACAATTGGAAGCACACATTCATTGCTTTTAAAAATATCTTGAAATTTTTCTGTTTTGCCACATGTAAATTGACCTTAATTTTTAAAAAGTTGTACTCAATTAATACTTGCACATGATGCAAGTATAAAACATCTTGAGGATTATATAGAAAAGGTGCACTCTCCCACCTCACTTCAGTGCAGTGAATTACATAATACAACTCTTCCAGCTACAGTATTCCATTGGTGATGTACTGTACATTCTATATAAACCTGTACTCATGATACCATTCTGCAGCGGAGTGTCTGTGTTGAAGAGGCAGGATGAGAGTGAAATATGTCTTGAAATCCTGCCGTAATAGAAGTTATGACCACATTACCACCTTTAGTTCCCTTGGGTGTGTGGTCTATAGCCATATACAGTGATGATCTGAGAACATTTTTTGCTCTGGATCCTGAATCTGGTTGAATTTGATCTGACCTCTCAGTCTTGAGCTGATGGCCTAGTACCTGACCTGATTCAGACACTTCCTGAAGCCCCACTGCCTAGGGAGCCAAAACCTGCCACCACCTCAGGAGCCAAGCTGCTTGCCACACTCATCAATCTGTGAGGCTATGTGGATCACCCAAGCCCAGATGTCTAAAGCCTTAGCCCAGATGTCTAAAGCCTTAAACTCATTGCTGTCAAATACATTCTAACTCATAGCAGCCCCTCTTCAGGTTGTAAGCTTGTATATCTTAATGAGAGAAGACTGCCCATTTTTCTCCTGTGGAGAAGCTAGTGGATGTGAACTTCCATCCTTTTAGTTAGCAATTCTATACCGTGTCACCAGGATTCTTCACTCCTGCTTCATACTGTTGCTCTTGGTTACCTTCAAGTCAGGACGGACTCAAAGCTGACTCTCCAGTGGATTTTCAGAGACAGTCAATTGCAGAGGAAGAGATTGTCCATCTTTCTGTGGATTAGAACCGCATGCCTTCAGATTGGCAGCCCAGCTTTTTACCACTAGGCCATCAGAGAACCTGCTACGTTGGAACCTCTAAGTTATATTTTATATCTTACTTTTGGTAAAGACTAAATAAAGCCTGCGTTTAGGTTCATGTTCACTCTTTCTTAAGACATAACTGCCTTTGTGGGTTATAAATATGACTGTGCAATCATAACAATGTCTTCAGTGTAGCAGTTATGTCAGACAGAATGAGACTCAAAGACCAGACAAGGCAGCAGGGATCGTGGACTTTCAATCAGCTCTTCTCAGTAGCATAACCTTGTGTTAGTCATTTGAGATTTCAAAGAATTGGTTTCTGCTTCGGTAAAATGGAGATTAGGCCCGTAATATCTACCACCTGTTTAGGCTTAAAAACACATTTTGATATTAAATTAAAAGAGACGAAGCAAAAAATAAATTAGAATGGTTCATGTCCCCTGAAATCTTGACCTGCAAATCATCATTAATTGTAAAACCGTTACATTATTATATTTCTATAATGTCCCTAGCAGATGCTTTGTCAAGAATGAATCCTAGTTTTGAGTATTGTCTTAGGAAATTATTACAGTTTAATATTTTTTTCACCATCCAGTAACTGACATACTGAGAAATAGAAGGCCTACGCTTTAAAAGGAGTAACTTCATAAAATTAAATATACAGTAAATGGAACCTTCTTCACACATCATAGTACTTGTATCAATTTTTCACTCATTTTTCCTTTTCTGATGAAAACTAATCAAGGACATAGAATAGGTAGGGGAAACAGTTTTTTAAAAAAGAAATCAACAGACTTATTTACAATTACCAGGAAGGGATATGTTAATCCTATAGTCAAAAAGTTTGTTTGTGGGGAAACTTGGGAAGGATCCCCCAAAGTCCTGCGATATCACACCCAAATGTGGCTCTCTTCAGACAAAAGCTTCAGACCTACCTCCCACTTTAATAATAAAGCAGCTGCCAGGGTTTAGGCCCCTTTTGGGGGGTGGGTATCTTTATTTGTGGTGGATACCTAGGGGTTTGGTTTTGTTTTGTTTGAGGGAATAAATATTTGAAGTGAGTAACTGAAGAAGGTTATGCTGCCGTTATGATGTTATTGATACACAGGCTGACACTATTATGGTGGACACTATCAGGCTACATTATCTTTATGCCTCCAGGGTAACCTGAAGCAACTGCCTATTGACTTGGCATTACTTTACACTGAAGCAGTCTGCCCTGCCTGGGGACTGTAACCCAAGTCAACCGCATGCCTCTCAGACAGCTTTCCTCAGTCACTGACAGCCTCAAGGAAGGAAGAGCATGAAATTGCCTGTGATGGTCACTTCCGAAGGGCAGTTAGCTGCTGAGGTACCCCTAGGGAGAGTGGTCCTGTCACCTCCTAAACTTCTCCCTGGAGGTAACAACTAAAAAGCCCTTTTCTTCAGGCAAGGAAATAGCTGCTGCCAGGAAACTGGATGTGACCTGAATCTCTGGAACATTTTCTTTTCCCTGTTGAACTTTGCGATGTTTCAGTACCAGCCATGTCCACATGGAAAGCAAGGTTCACCAAGAGACTGAAATCTCCATCTAGAAGGATGCATCCATTTCCGTGCTCAGCACTGCTTGCTTGTTTTGGGAATACACAGGAGAATGCTCCCTTCGATCAGTCCAGCATGGCTGATGCTCATTCTGCCACCTGTGTGCAGCCCACGGCCAAAGAGAGCAGGCACTCAAGTCATCACAGGGGGCAAGAAGGAGGTCCGGAGAGCAGACAAGATTCCAGCAGCCATGCAGAGAAAAATGGCAATGCAGGTAACCATGTTCCTGCTCAGCTTGCTGAGACACCGGAGGATGTGCCTGGGTCTCTCAATGCTGAACCAGGTTGTGAAGCAGTTAATTTTCAGACTTCGATCCCTAGACCATCAATTATAGAAATGCCAAAGGTGAGTATCCCCAATGGTACTAGAGAAGCATGGTATTGGGAGAGAATTCTGACCACATAGTCACTGACAGATGTCTGAAGATGACAAAGGGTACATTGGTTGCCTAGTGGGTGAGGAGTTGTACAATTAGTCCAAAGGGAGGCTGTTTGAACCCACCAATTGCTCCTTGGGAGAAAGATGGACCATCTCCAACCATGTGATTTACTGCCTCCAAAAATCCTGGAGATTCCACTATGAGTTGACTCCAACTTGACAGCAATGCATTGAGTTGTTAGGTGACAAACTTGTTAGCATTTTCACTGATAAGGGGGAGGGGCGGAAATCTTCTTAGGGAAATGAAGTATGTGAATGAATGAAGCCTTTTAAATTCCAAGTTATTGAAGAATGTGGCTGGAGACAATGGCAATAAGTATTGAGCTTTACCCATGTCCTTGGAAGCCTTATGGGGAAAGTTCTAGTCTGTCCTACAGGGTTGGTATGAGTAGTATCAACCTGACAGCAGTGGGTTTGGGGCTCTGGTATCTTGACTCTGAAAACCAGCTGGAGGGTCAGCTATGGTTCCGACTCAGTGGTACACAACAACAATACTACGGTCTAGGAATGTTTTGATTTGTTGGGTACTTTTTTGTTTGTTTTTTTTGCTGGTCCTAGGAGCCAATATGTTATGACATAATAACATACTGCATAATTTGAACCTGCCAGTTATTCTGTGTGAAACAATTAAGGCAATTTTCACCTGTTAAGATTTACAGCCTTAGAATCAACTTGACAACAGGAGACTTATTTGTTTTGGACTTCACTATATAAAAAATCCACAATATGAAATCTTTGCTTGGGGAATTTAAGAAATTGCCTCTACTTAAAATGTTCTGTCAAGGCAGTCTGGGAAAAGTTTGAAATGATAATGACAGTGTTTGTAGCAGGGCTTCCTGGTGGTATAGAGCTTAAAGCTGCTAGCAAAAAAGCCAGCAATTAGGAATCCACCAGGCTCTCTCTGGGAGAAAGACAAAACAGTCCAAGTCTACAAAGATTTACAAGCCTGGAAATCATACAGAGCCCACTCGACTTTTTCCCTGAGGTTGAGATGCACTCTACATATCAGCCTCTAGTCTTTTGATCTTCTGCAACAAGTTCTTCAGGCCCTCCTTGCTTTCAGTAAGAAAGATTGTGTCATCTGCGTAATGCAGGTTGTTGAGGAGTCTTCCTCCAATTCCTGCTGCCACATTCTTCCTCATAGAGTCTAGCTTTGTGAATCACTTGTTCAACACACAGATTGAATATTATGGAGAAATGATACACTCCTGGTGCACACCCTTCCTCATTTAAAACCATGCAGGGTTTGCTTGTTCTGTTCAGACAACAGCTTCTTGGTCTAGACATAGATTTTATATGAGTACAGTTAAGTGTTCTGGGATTTTCATTCTCAGAGTTAGCCATAGTGTAAATTGTTGGAACCCAGTTCCACTGTCTATATATTTTTCTTTTCTGAAATTTACTAGAGGTATTTACAAAACTCTGTTGTACAGTATATTTATGGCAATAACTATATTTTTTTCAAGTACCACTAAATCCAAAACCTCAGATAAAG
Source organism: Elephantulus edwardii (assembly GCF_000299155.1). Classification (NCBI taxonomy): domain Eukaryota; kingdom Metazoa; phylum Chordata; class Mammalia; order Macroscelidea; family Macroscelididae; genus Elephantulus; species Elephantulus edwardii. The sequence continues at coordinate 2,735,749 of NW_006399889.1, read as the reverse complement.
ATATTTTAGGAGCACAGCAGGTAGCTGAATGGACTTTATGGACACGTTTATATTTCTTGGAAATCTGAAAGAGTAATGATGTACTATTTTAAAGAACTATTTTCAATTTATAAACTGTTTCTTGATAGGCATTCCAGAAGCCCAAGGCCTGTCTTTTACTGCTAAGTACAGAAGCAAGTATAGAGGTTCTTGATGAATGAATCATTCTTTTGAGTGACATATAATATATAGAAGTCCAAGATGAACTAGTGTATTAAAATGTAATCAATAAAACACAGTTAGCATCCATGCTAACTGTATACTTGATATGAACAAACCTCCTGACAGACTACAGAGGAAGCCAGGATGTAGATGGAACCAATCCTATTTTAAGACTGAATAACAGTGTCACAACAAAAAGCACACCTAGAAGGGTTCAAAGGAAGGTTGGAAGGTCAGAAAAGATACTGTGGAGAGAGGGTGACATTTGAGATTGGTCTAGAAGAAGGGTCAGGAGTTTCAAAAGCAGAGATAAATGAGAGGGTATTGGAATACAAGGAAATTGTATCAATGAAACTATGCCTATAGGGAATTGCAAAGTAGAGATAGGTACATCTAATTGGCGAAAGACATGGACCCACTTTGGAGCCTTACCTGGAAAGAGAAATGGAAGCCAAAAATTAAACATCTTTTTATTTTAAAAAAATTGAGATAATATTTCTCTCAGGAAAAAAAAACCCCACACAACAGGTATGTGATGTGCTGAGAAATTAATTTAGTAGTGACTGGGAAGTCTGAGCAAAGGAATGACACACTTGTAATTTGTCTTGGGAAAATTAACAAGCAGGGCTGTGTAGGATGAATTTTAGTTGGGAGGACTGATGGGTCATTGTGATAACAAGTTCTGGAGATGATCATAATAGGGACAGCAAGAAGGTGAGTTGGGAGGGATGAAGAACAAGGGAGCCCAGAGTATAACAAATACAAAAGTTGATTATGCAGCCAAAAGAGAGAGGGAGGAAAGTGAAATCAAACTCAAAAATAGGAAATGAAACAGCACAATTAAGTTTGAGAATGTGCAGGAGTCCCGGAAGTCCAATAAATGGTTGCTTATGCTAGTTCAAATACAATTGATACAATTGACTGATGTGCTCAATTGTTAACCAAAATGTTAAAGATTTGAGTCCACCCAGAGATGCATTGGAAGAAAGATCTGGCAATCTGCTTTTTAAAAATAGACTATTGAAAACACTATGGAACAAATTCTATTCTGACACATATGAGGTTGCCATAATAATCTACTGGAGGTGGGGGCAGGGCTGGGTGGGGAGAGAAGTGTAGCAATGAATAAATGGAAATCCAAAATCTCTGTAAATGTTCATTAAAATTATTAATTAAAAAAAGAAAAAGAATGTACTGGAGGGCTGCTGAATAATATTTGCAGAGCACTTCTTTTTTTCTTTTTCTTTTTTTTTTTTTTGCAGAGCACTTCTTGACTGTCTTTACAGAAGGAGGCCACCCATTTCTTCCCCTGTAGTGTCTAGTAGATTCGACCTACTAACCTTACAGATAACAGCCTGACACTTTACACACTATGCCACCTGGATTCCAAGACTTGGCTATTTTTATTATTCCCATTTTATAGATTGACACTTGGGATAGGAATGCATTGACCAGGTTTAGAGTAAATGGCAGAACTAGGATGAAAGCCACTTCTGATTGATACCTAAATCTGCACTCTGAGTTATAAGAGGCTTCTACCACTAATTAGTGGGGCTTTCAGGCACCTAGAAGCTATGCTGCATTCCCAAAGGTATGCAGTTTGAATTCACCAGCTGCTCAGCAGAAGAAAGATTGACAGTCTCCTCTTGTGTGGTTTAGTGCCTCCGAAAACTCCGAAAAGCTATGGTCGATTCTGCCTTGACAGTACACAACAACAACAACAACTAGCTATTATTTGTATGTCATTTTGGAATTCACAATCAACTATTCATATGTGGGAGAAATGTAGGCAGTCTCCTCCCATAAAGATTTACAGTCTTGGAAACCCAACAGTGGGTCACTATGAGTTGGAACCCACTGGATAGCAGTGACTTTCATTATTCATATGTGCTATCTCTTGACATAAAATTTTTATATTTAATTTATATATTTGTGTATATGGTCTTTTAATGTAACATAACAGCTTGAGCAACACCCAACTGAAAATGTGTCCATGGTCCCATAAAATTGTAATAGAGTTCAGAAATCATTATCAGAGAACAAGACATAGACAATGTAGCAGCTTCCCTCATTCACCACATGTATCTCAAGTTTCCTGCAGCAAAGCATTGTAGTGCAGGTGTATAATGATAGAGTGTGTATGTAACCTATTATACACGTACCTTCATTATGATACTGGCTTATAGGTATGTATTGTACTTTACTTTCTGTCTAATAAGTCTACCATATAACAGTGTCTATATAGGTAGCAGCATCCGACCTTGTGTTTTGAGCATCTCTTGCATGTTGTAGCGATGTCTTGTTTTCTTTCAAAGTATTACTTTAAAGTGTATTATGGATCCTAAATACAGTAAAACCACTGTTAGTGAGTTAGTGATAGCAGCAGCAAGAGACAATGGGGAAGTGTCAGTTTGGAAATGAAACCAAAGTTTGTTAGAAAACATGAAGGTGGAAATCAGTGAGTGCTATTGCTTGTTACTTAAGCATGTGACTGGCTCCACTGTAATCTATGAAGCTAATAAAAATGCAGGGAGACTATTGAGAAATTGCCAGTGATGTGGCTTGAGGATCAAACACAAAGACAATCTCTCTCAGTATGTTGACAATTACCAGTAAGGCTTAAAACTTGCTCAAGATAGTTAAACAAAGAGTAGGACCTGAGGTTCTACTCTAGCTTAAACAAAGAATAGAACAATATGATATTCTCACAATGTCCAAATCAGATAACGTGTTGTTTCATAGAATATATTATGAACATCAAAGAGCCATGGTGGCTTAATAGGTTAAATGTTGGGCTGCTCTTTGGAGGCAAGAATGATGAGCCTTAGCCTCACATACTTTGGGCATGTTGGCAGGAGGTGCTATTCTTTGGAGAAGGACATGATGCTGTGAAGGGAAGGAGAGGAAGACCCTCAACCAGGTTGACCGACTTGGTGACTGCTGCAATGTGCTCTTGTGTGTCAGGAAGTGTGAGGACTGCACAGGATAGAACAGGGTTTAGATCTTTTGTTCACAGGGTTGCTGAATCGTACTTTACAGCACCTAACAACATCAACAACAACAGTTGCTCTGTGGGATAAAGATGAATCAGTCTTCTTCAGATTAATAAATTGGATAGGAAAATTAGATAGGTCACCATGAGTTGGAACTGACTTGATGGTATTGTATATGTGAGGAGCAATGTAGGTCTATAATGACTCACTCACTCATTGCCATTGAGTTGGAACTGAGAGTTACAGCTGACCATCCAGTGGGTTTTCTTTTTGAGGCTGTAAACTGCAAGTGACTTGACACAACAACAACAACAAAATATACGTACATATATATGTTGTTGTCGATTGCCTTCAAATTGAGCACAACTCATAGTGACCCTATGAACAAAAGGCCTGAAGCCCCTCTACAACTCTTGACATTTATCAAAGTTCATAGAGTTTCCAGAGGCATGTTATTTAGGAAGTGGATGCCACTCCTGCTTCCAAACCTGGCATAGTATGCAATTGTTGTTATGTGCCATTGAGTTACCTGTGATGTATAGCAACCCTCTGTGGAGCAACTCTGAACCTTTCCCTGTCTTGAGCTGGTCTCACTAATTCTGACACACCAACACCCATCGCCCCTGTTACTATATAAATATGAACACACACACATACACACACACACACACACACACACACACTCACATATATACACATTAATTAGTCTGCATTCTTTTGCTATTCTTCTCTTTTCTGCTCTTCGCCTGAAATAAAGGTGATAGAAACGCCAAAATTGAGAATGCGTTTTATAATTGCCAGTTTCTTCTAATTACGTAAGTTTTTTTCTTTTGTAGTGATTTTGTATTTGAAGTATTTTGTAACTGATGGGTTCAGTCAGTGAAATGCAAAAGGGTAGCTCCTTATTTAGTTAACCAACAATGTTTTTGTGCTTTTACTTTGTGCCTGAGAGCTCTTCTCAACCCATTGCCATTAGTCAGACCCAATTCACAGCTAACACCCCAGTGGGTTTTCAGAGGCTATAATCACAGAGGAGTTTATTTACCGTCTTTATCCTGAGGAGTAGCTTCTGGATTTGAACCACCAAGGGATGCCAGCTTTGGGTTAGCATGACAACTTCCTGTGGACTGGACTACTGAGAGCACTTGATGTTATTATGTGCTGTCAAGTCAGAACTGACTCATAACTGACCCTTCAGCAGAGTTTTCAGAGACTATAAATAGCACAGGGGGGGTATCATACATTCGTCTCCCCTGGAGCTGCTGCTGGAGAAGAGTCACTTTTGGGTTAGCAGTGCAATTCCCTAAAAACTATGTTGGGTAAGCAGAGTATGCCTACGCAGTAAGAGAAGGATTATGAGTTAGCACAATGAGCCTTGGTCGTGCAATGGTTAACTATTTAGTTGCTAACAAAGAGGTTGGTGGTTCAAACCCACCTAGCAGCTCTATGAACAAAAAGATGTGTCAATCTCTTCCCATGAGGATCACAGCTCAATAAATTCTATAGGGGAGTTTCCCTCTGCCACAACTGGGTTGCTATGAGTTTGAAAATCCAGTCAAGAGCATCTAACAACAATAAAATGTTAATATTGAATGTCATAGAATTATAGAATGGGCTCCCAGTATAGCTTTAGTAAGATAGAGAAGGCTGATATATATGAGAAGGGTTTTATCTCTTCTTTCATAACTGCACATCAGACCCAGAAATGCACCGTTCTTACTGGAACGATGCTGTCTTGTATCTCTTCTTCCCCCTTCCCATCTTCTACTCCTTCTCTCTCTCTCTCTTTCCTCTGTGGTGTTAGGATTTTTAAGAACAACTTTTCTGTCCATTGCCTTAGACCTGACCACATAGACAGGTGGTGTAGATATTGTTAGGTGCCATTGAGTTGAGTCTGACTCACATAGCAACTTTATGGACAACCTATCTGCAAACACAGCCAGGGGGAACATGTAAAGGAAATTAATCTTTGAGGCTCCACCTACCACCCTTAGCTGCCTTTGGGGCGTAATCTCTAGCTACCTCAACTGTGGATCAGCATCTTCAATAGCTGTAAGACCAACATAAGAGAGGAGACTGTCGCAAGGCACAGCCTGACAGAGCCAGATGGAGCCAGGACCAGAGCCTCTGAAATGGGACTATATCTTGCTGTTGATTGAGAAGCTGTCTAAACTAATTAAGGAATTATGTCTTGCTTTTAGCCTGGCTTGGGACTGCTAAAATACCCAGATTTTCACTGTGTAATATCCTTTGCTTTCCCCTAAGCCCGAACTGTTTTCTTAATAAACCCACAAGTGTGGTGTGGGGGAGTGGGGGGAGAGATTCTGTAAAGTCTGTATAGTCATTTGTACTGTATTTCAGATCTAGTAATTAGTAGAAGTAGCAGCAATAGAGTGTTCCTTAGAGGAAGAGTTGATAAAGTGTTGTTTCACTAGTTTGGACATGTCCTTAGGAAAGGTTATTCTCTGGGAAAGGGCAAAATGTTTAGAAAGGTGGAGAACCAGCACAGGAGAGGAAGATATTTAATGAGATAGATGGATACAGTGTCTGCAGCAATAGATTTAAATGTGTCCAGGACAATAAGGATGGCACAGCATAGGATAGAGTTCATATTTATTGTTCATGGGGTCACTGAGTTGTACTTTGACAGCACTTAAAAACAACAAGATGCAGCAGAGTGGAGGGTTATGTCTGATGTTATAGCAATTAATTTTATATTGTGAATGTTGTTGATGGGGACAGTTCCCCTTTGTGGAGTTAGCAAAGGTCAGACTGTTTCCCTCATGCTCCATTTGCTCCTAATAGTTCCTCTCTTTTACTCCTTATCACTTTCTCTTTCCTCATCCACTCTTGTCATCCTCCTTACTCTATTCCAAACCCTGCTTTCTTCACCTCCCTGTTCCCCTGTCTTACAAATGTCACAATGGAAGGCTACGGTTCCCGACTACATTGTTGTTATGCGCCATCAAGTCTCTTGCGACTCATGACGACCCTATGTACAACAGCCCTAAACCCTGCTCTATCTCTTGCCAAATTTATTGTTTCTGACACACCTATCTCCATTACCTCAGTGACAGAATCAATCCATTTCATTGAGGGTCTTCCTCTCCTGCATTGTCCCTCCACCCTCCCAAGCATGACATCCCTTTCCAAGGACTGGTCCCGCCTTACAACATGTTTAAAGTATGTCATATGAATCTTCAGAATACTTGTTTCCAAGGATCAGCCTGGCTTCACCCTCTCCAGGACGAACTTGTTTGTTCTCCTAGCAGTCCATGGTATGGTATTTGAGCACCAAAGCTCAAAGGCATCAACTCTCCTTCCACCATCTCTAGTCATTGTCCAGCTCTCTGATGCATAGCAAATAATGGAAAAGACCATGGCCTATATCAGGTGCACCCTAGTTTACAGACTGACATTGTTGCTCCTCAGTACCTTGGAGAGATTTCTGACAGTAGACTTTCCTAATGCAATTTGTCTTTTAATTTCCTTGCCGCTGTTATCAGGAGTGTTTATTATAGATCCAAACAAACTGAAGCTGTCAACAATCTCAATCTCTTTACCATATATCATTATGCTGCCAATTGGCCCAATGGTGAGAATTTTTGTTTTCTTGATGTTGAGCTTCAATCTACATTGAAGACTACAATCCTTGATATTCTGCAGCAAGAGTTTCAGGTCCTCCTCAGTTTCAGCCTTAAATACAGGCTGGATTTAGAAGAGGCCGTGGCACTAGGGATATTATGGCTAATGTCAGATGAATCTTGGCTGAAAGCAGAGAGTACCAGAGGAATGTCTATCTGTGTTTCATTAACTATGCAAAGGCATTTGACTGTATGGATCACAACAAACTGTGGCTAACTTTGAGAAGAACGGAAATCCCAGAACACTTGATTTATTGTGTTTATGCAAAATTTATACTTGGAACAGGAGGCAGTCAGCAGTACAGACCAAGGAAACACTGCATGGTTCAGAACTGAGAAGAGTATGCACCAAGGATGTGTTCTATTTCCCTATCTTTTTAATCTGTATGTGGAACATATTATCCAGGAGGCTGGCCTCTATGAGGGGAAGTGTGGCATCAGGATTGGAGGTAGACTCATCAACAGTCTGCATTATGCAGACGACACAACCCTGCTTGCTGAAACATAGGAGGACCAAATACATTAAGTAATGAAAAGCACCAGAGATGGTTAATAGTTTCAGTAAGTCTTTCTACGGTGGTTAAAACTCTTAATCAGTTCTTATTCCAACTGAGAGTAGCCATCCTGATACAGGAAAGTAATTGTTGCTAGGGAACTAATTCTCAGATATTTTAATAGCAATTCAATTGCTCAAAAATGGAGGAAAGCAGAGTGCATCTTAGAGGTGATGGCTGGATTGTTTATGTAACACTTATGGTTTGCAAAGCTATTCCCAGAACCTGTGTGAACCCTCATAACTCAGGTGGTCACTGATTTCTAGGATTTGTGTCCTAACATTGTTATGCAGAAAATTAAAGTTGTCAATATTGAGTCAAAACTCAATTTTGTCGAAATAGAAACTCAATTCCTCTAAAACAGAGTCAAAGTTAGAAGAGCCTGATGTGTAAATCAGAATGATCCTAGACAAGATGGATTGACATGATGACTATAACAATGGACTTGCGTGTATCAAAGTTTGAGACGGGTGCAGGATAGGACAAGATTCAGATGTGCTTTTTGTGGATCAGCAAGCTGTACTGGAATCCCAACAAGCACGTAGTATGAATTCACCAGTTACTCTATAGGAGAAGGATAGGCAATCTCCTCCTGTATGATTTGTTGTTGTTGTTGTTAAGTCCTGTTAAGTTGAAGACAACTCATAGAGACCCTGTGAATGAAAGACCTGAGCACTTGTATAACTTTCATCGTTTCTCCAAGTTTATAGAGTTTCTGGAGGCAAACTATTTCAGAAGTGGATACCACTTCTGCTTCCAAGCTTGTTTTAACTGGGAGCTCCACCAAACACTGTCTGCCATGGGCCAGTCAGATCAAATTGCCCCTATACTCAAAACCCTCTGAGGGCTTCCCATTTTCTTCAGAGTAATGGCCATGTCCTGACAGTGGCTCTCAGATTCTAGACAAAGCATCCCCATTGCCACTCTGAATACATCTTCTGTGGTTCTTCCTGAAGGGGAAACTAGGACTCAGTTGGTTTAAGTATCTGAACCATTCTTTTCTATTTTCACAATGAGCCGTCTAACAGACTGGGAAGCTCAAAACAACTGTCAACATCATTTTCTTGAGCAGTACGGAACCCATATGACATGCTGATTCTGCTCTCCTATCTAGGCTCTATGCCCATCTTTTCACATTTCTTGGCACAGTCTAGGACAGTTTTCTGTTTTCTTGGTTAGAACCTGAGTACTCCTGTGCTCTCCCAGAGTTACAGGCCTATTAATTGGGGTTTTAAGGAAGTGTGTTATTGTCATTCATACACAATTGTTCAGGTCTTTTGTTCATAGGGTCACTATGCGTAGTCTATGACTCGATGGCATTTAATAACAACATCAATACATTATGTAGGGAGCTCTTTTGACCTAGCGGCAAGAAGCTGTGCAGCAATCCCGAACGCACGTGGTCTGAGGCCACCAGCCACTCTATGGGAGAAGGATGGGCAAACTCCTCCTGTGCAATTAACTGCCTCTGAAAACCCTGTGGAGAGTCAGCTACGGGTCAGTTCTGACTCAATGGTACTCAAAAACATACATTGTGTTTCAATCATGTACCCTGTGATTTATACAATCTTTACATTCTATTTTATTCATGTATATTGTGGGTGTCCCCCCCCCACTTACAATCGTCTTACATTTGTGAAAGCGTGGAAACCTGCTACTTCATGCCTCATGCCTTAATACCCCCCTTTTAAATAGCCAATTTCTGATTTGCCCATTCCTATCAAACCAGTACCCTGATGACACAAGCGGGTCCCTTTTGCTGAAGAATCCTTTGTTCAGTTTGAAAACTTTGAGCATCTGTATCCACAAGCAAAATTTAGTCCAGACAAGCCATCAGGTTACAGCAATTGATTCTAGTTCACAGCATGGATCGTCTTCCTTAATCTGGCTGGATTTGGGTCAACTCATCCCGCTTCACAAATGGCTAGGTTCAAAGGGGCATCAGCTGCAAGCTCAGGAGTCACACTACTCCCTACATTCCAGACCTGTTGGCTTCCCTCAGCTCTAGCCCCCACATGGGACCAATCCTCAAGCCAGGAGTCTGTGCTTTTCAGGCCAACAACCCTTCCCTGCACATCCACACATTCGTGCATACTCAGTGGGCAGCAGTGAAGAAACACACTGAAACTCAGCCTGTTTCTCCACTACTGTATTCATCCCACTCCTGCTTCTATGGATCCAGGTGATTGCTATGAGTGAGCATACTCCAACCTCAAGTCTTGCAAGTGGGCTCTGAAGTGCATCAAGGTTACCCTGCCTCAGAAACCAAACAGTTTCAGTTTTTTCTTTAAAAAACAGTCTCTTTTTTACCTTTTTCTTTCTCCTTCTCTCAATTCCTGCCCTTCTTTCAAATGTGAATCTCTTCAATCAGAAGTCCAGTGTGGTTCACAAATCCATTCAAATGCAGATCTTCTCAGATTACTGGATGGGACTCAATCTTCTGCTAGATCAAGCCCCAGTACCCATTACCACTATTTTTATTTTTTCAGCATATTCTTTCCATTTAATTTCCCCCTATTCATCCATTGTTGCACATTTTCTTCCCTGCCCACCCCCCCCCAGTTTGTTTTTCTCTTTGAAGAAAAAAAAATTCTTTCATTGTTATACAATGCCCTCCAAGTCCACAGTCCACTTTAATATGCATTTCTTTTTCTGTAATCTTTTGCCATGAAAATAATACCTAATCCTGTATTCCCTTTAAACAGTTCTCTCCCTCATCTGTTTCAATGCAATATAGATTATTTAGGCCCTCTTTTCTTAGTTTCCCCCAACCACCATGTCAATCCTGTTTTATAACAGTGGAATTATGCAACATTTCTCTGTTGGAGAAGTTTTTGGATGTCCAAAGGGATTTTACTCTCAGAAGGTCCCATTCATCTATTTTATTCTCTCCTGGTTGTAGGTTTTTCAGGATGCTTAGAACACTGTTTATGTGTGGATTAGGGCTTCTAGGGTTCTTTCAAGCTTTTCTCTACTGAAGTTTATAGTCCTTGGTTTTAGTCCTAGGTTCTTGATCCATTTTGAGTTGGGTTTTGTGTGTGGAGTGAGGTGTGGATCTTGCTTGAGTTCCATTACCACTTTTAACAAGCTTATCTCTAGGACACATCTTCCCTTTTTAGTATTTCCAATCAAGCACTAGCCAAAGGTGGTATTAATTGGGTTTTAACAGGCCTGTTAATTAGGTTTTAGCATTTGAGAGATGCCTGGGATACTTAACTAAGAGGAGGCTCATGGGAATGTTCCCCTATCCACACAATTGCTCTCTTGCAATTTAACAATTTTTACTTTAAATGTCTTAACATTGTCTTAAAGTTAAGCCTTGAGGGTACCATCTGGAAAAGGCAATTGCAGTATGGTTTACAAAGTCATTCATTTCTTACCTAATGTCATTATTATCTAAGAGACATCTCTGCTGGGCTGTTTCCTGGTACAAGAAACTGGTTTTCTTGCATTTCTCTAGTATCAAATTTTCCCTTCTTATTCCTATGGAAATGAATATAGAAAACAGATTCTAGACTTCATCTTATACATTTTGGGTATGGTATCAAGTAGAGCCAGTCCCTGAAGAAGGCCATCTTTTTAAAAAGATGTTGTCGTTGTTGTTGATTGCCTTTGAATGGAGCATGACTCATAGTGACCCTATGAATAAAATGCCTGAACCCCCTCTACAACTATCAACATTTATGAAAGTTCATAGAGTTTCTGGAGGCAAGTTGTTTAGCAAGTGAATGTTAATCCTGCTTCCAAACCTGTCATGGAATGTTATTGGTTGAGTTGCCTGCAATACATAGCGACCCTTTATACAACAGCTCCCTGTCTTGATCCAGTCTCTCTAATTCTGACACACCAACACCCATTGTCCCAGTAACTGTATCAGTCCATCTCATCTGGGTCTCCCTCTCCTGCGTTGCCCTTCCACCCTTCTGAGCATGATGTCCTTCTCCAAGGACCCATCTCTCCTGGCCATGTGCCCAAAGTAAGTGAGGCGAAGCTTCAAAATCCTAGCCTACAAGGAAAGACTTGGTTTCACCCTCTCCAAGACAGATGTTTTTGTTTTCTTGGAAGTTGAGGGCATGTTTAAGACTCTTCTCCAGCACCACAACTCAAAGGCATCTATTCTTCTTCTGTCATCCTTAGACATTGTCTAACTTTCTGAAGCATAACAAGTAATTGAGAAGACCATGGCCTGGATTAGGTGCACCTTTGTATTAAACTGACATCATTGCTCTTCAGAACTCTGGAGGGATCCATGACAGCAGATTTTCCCAGTGCAATTCGTCTTTTGATTTCCTGACTGCTGGTGTTAAGAGTGTTGATTGTGGATCTGAGCAAGCTGTTACTGCTAACAACCTCAATCTCTTCTCCATCTATTATGGTGCTGTCAATTGGCTCACTGGTGAGAATCTTTGTCTTCTTGATGTTGTGCGTCAATCCATATTGAAGACTACAGTTCTTGACCTTTTGCAGCAAGTGCTTCAGGTCTTCTTCAGTTTCAGCAAGCAAGGTTGTATCATCTGCATATCGTAAGTTGTTAATAAGTCTCCCTCCAATCTTGATGCCACCCTCCTCCTCATAAAGCCCTGCTTCCCAAATGATCTGTTCTGCATAAAGATTGAAAAGATACTGGGACAGTTTGCATCCCTGACACACTTCTTTCTTGATTTTGAACCATCTAGTGTTTTCTTGCTCTGTTCTGAGGACTGCTTCTTGGTCCAAGCATAGGTTTAGTCAATGAGAAAAAAAGACTTTTAAAGAAATGGACTGATGCAGGGGCTGCAGTAATGTCCTTAAACACAGCAGAGATTGTGAGGGTGGTGTAGGATCAGTCAGCATTTTGTTCTGTTGAATGCTGAATCACTAGAAGTTGAAGCTGACTCAATGGCACTTAACAACAATATAAAAACATGCTTTGGGCTGAAGCTCTATTCTAAACAGATGGCTTGACATATATTTTAAAATGGGAAGCAAGTTGATAGATTCATGCAGCAAATGTTAGTTTTAGAGTTTATCTTTATGATCTCGAGCAAAATCACTAATTGCCATTTCTCTCAAAGCAAGGAACCAGTATTTCCTCACATGCCATTTAAGTCTTGATAATTTCTGATGCTAGGTTTATGCTTTCAGGAGATGCTAAACATAGTTCTGTGACAGCGCATGATACACCCAGTGGACTCAGACAGAGGAATTTTCCAATCCAGATATCCAGTTGCATCTCAACAGGAAGAGAGGGATAGTTTCTATTATAATGAGGTAAAATGTGTGGTGGCATATGCATTGAGTCTGTTACAACTCAGTAGTGGCCCTATATGAAAGAGCAGATCTGTCCCATAAGGTTTCTGTCCTTATGGAAACTGACTGCTCAGGCTTTTCTCTGACAGATTTACCGCTGGATCCAAATGAGACCTTCACATTACGCATCTGAGCATTTAACTTTTGTATCACTAGGGCCCTTTTATATAATCAATGCTATCGTTAGGCACTGTTGAGTCGAGTATGGTTCAGTGACCATATGAACAACAGATCTGAATCCTCTCCTAGCCTATGCCATCCTTACAATCTCTGACACGCTTGAGCCCATTGCTGCAGACACTGTGTTAATCCACCTGGTTGAGGGTCTTCCTCTCTTTTGCCATGCCTCTACCTTTCCAAGCATGATGTCCTTCTCCAAAGAATAGCTTCTCCTTGAACATGTCCAAAGTATATCACCGATAGCACTTGTAATACCTAGAAAATTTATAATGTACGCTTTTGGCTATAAAAGGCTCCAGTGAGTTGCAAAATACGCAAAATTTTCAGACAATTCATAGCTAAAGCCATTCATGTATATTTAGCAAATAAGAGAGGAGAAGATGAGTTTGTAATTTCACCAAATTTTAAAGCATCGTTTTCTTTTTTAAAAATTTTATTTTATTAATTTTAATGAACATTTAGAGATTATGGATTTCCATTCATTAATTGTTGCATTTTTTTCCTACCCTTCCCCCCTCCAGTTCACTCCTCTCCTTGAAAAGCAGAAGATAAACTTCTTCATTGATATACAATCCTCCCCACCCGCCCTGAATGCACTCTACTATGCAACCTTAATTCTGGATTCCTGTGATAACCATAATACCCTATCATATATCGCTTTTAAACTGTTCTCTCCCTCATCTGTTTCAATGAGTATACATAATCTA
>NW_006399889.1:2720064-2721761 GCF_000299155.1 Elephantulus edwardii | reverse complement strand
TTTGCAACTTTTTGAGAAAGCACCATACCGCCTTCCACAGTGTTTGCACCATTTTACACTCCCACCAACAGTGAATAAGGGTTCCAGTTTCTCCACAACCCTACCAGCATTTGTTGCTTGCTGTTCTGTTAAATTTTGCTATTCTTCCTGGGGTGAGATGATATTTCATAGTTGTTTTGATTTGCATCTCTCTTAGAGCTAGGGATTTGGAACATTTCTTCATGTGTAAAGCATCCTTTTTAAGTGAGGTTATCACTGCATCACCAATCTAGGTAACAGTGATCATTACTCTCTAAAAGGCTAGACAGAGGAATGAGGGAGTAGTACAAAAGGGAGGGAGCAGCCCAGTTTAGAACACACCTATTTATTTATTTCCAGCTCTTTGGAAAGAATCTTACCATCTGACTGTGAGCATGTTGTTCCCTTTCCCTCCTTTTAAAGTAGGTGGTGAATAAAGAGCAGGTTTGCTTTGTTCATAACCACCTACAGTGATTAACCCAAGGGCCACCAAAGAGATTCCCTCTCATGGACAAGAGCCACCTCCCTCCAAGTCTTCCTGGGGCCTGTGAAACTGGCACTTCCATCTCCTTAATTATGCAACATGCAGCTGTCCTCAGTTTAAAATAAATAAATAATACTCCCCCTATTCCACTTGCGGGGTGTGCTAGAAGCCTTAATATTTCTTATGCTCCAGGAACTGCCAGGGCTAATTGAATGAACGTGTTATAGCAATCATAGGAAATTAGAGATTTTTTTTCCAGCTGAGGACATAAGCTAATCTGATCTGAACTGCCTTTAACTTTCCATCTACAGTCCCTCCTTTCCAGAGAAAAGAAAACTCATCAAGTTAACTCTTTTTTTCCCCAGTGTGAGGTTGACACATTTGGTTTTGTAATTCTGTACCCAGGGAGGCAAGAAATTGGAAAGATGAGGTCATTAGAGGCAGGGAGAACCTCCACAAAGGGCCTTAGACCTGGAGCGGGAGCTGTTTGTGGTGTACTCTGGTCTGTCAGTACTGCATGTTTGTTGTTGCTGTTATGCGCTGTCAAGTCAGAACCGAATCGTAGCTTATCTCCAGTGGATTCTCAGAGGCGGTAACTCACAAAGGAGGAGATTGCCTATCTTTCTCCCTTGGAGCTGTTGGTGGATTCAGACCACACAGAAACACAACTCTTTACCCACGTACATTTAGTTAAATGAAAATTGTCATCTCAAGAAACTATTAGGACTTAAAAACATAGACATGATATGATGGTTCACAGTAAAGAGAAATTTCTTCTCAAATAAGACCCTAATATGATTGTTGTTGTTGTTGTTGCTGTTGTTGTGTATGGTAGAGTCAGAACCGACCCATAGCTGACCCTCCAGCAGGTTCTCAGAGGTAGAAATCACATGGGAGGAGATCGCCCATCCTTCTCCCGCGGAGCAGCTGGTGGCCTCAATCCTCATGCCTTCGGGATTGTAGCACAGCTTCTTGCCATTAGGCCACCTATGTGATGTTAATTACTGTTTTATGTGTCAAGTCACCTGCAACTCATAGCGGCCGGCCCTATATACAACAGCCCTAACTCCTGCTCTATCCTGTGCCAGTGTCTCTGATACGCCTACACCGTTATCCCATTGACTGAATCATTCCATCTCATTGAGGGCCTTCCTCTCTTGTGCTGTCCCTTCATTCTCCCAAGCACGATGTCTCT
>NW_006399889.1:2715952-2719459 GCF_000299155.1 Elephantulus edwardii | reverse complement strand
TTAAAAAGGTATGGAGATAGGACACATCCTTGATGCACACTCTTCCCAATTCTGAACCATGCAGTGCTTCCTTCCTCTGTTCTGATGACTGCCTCTTGGTCCATGTATAGGTTTTGCATTAGCATGATCAAGTGTTCTGTTTATTAATGTATTGTAAATTGCAAATGGTAAAATGACCTAAAAACCAAAATATTTTTTCATGTAAAATAATGCATGGTCTTAAAAAATGTAAATATTATTGATATACCCTCAAAATTAGAATTTATTCATAATTATTTACTTTTTAATAAGTCACATTTTACAATCTACCTTTATAAAAGTACTTTTCCTGATCTGCTTTCTGGTATACTAGCTTGATGATAGAGAAGGAAAAGATGACACGCATTGGCACTGTGTGTTGTTGGCCATGTTCCTGACTGTGAATTGCGGGCAGGTAAAAATCATGTGTGTAGAAGCCTACTGATGGAAGATTTGGAGACTTAGTGGTAAGGAATTGAGTTGCCAACTCAACGGTACATGATTTGACTCTACCAGCTGCTTTGTGGGATAAAGATGGACAGTCTCCTCCTGTGTGATTTACTGCCTCTAAAAACCTCATGGAGGGTCAGCTGTGAGTCAATTCTGACTCAATGATGCTCAACAATAACAAGTACAATGAAGAATGAGATCTTGTTGAAGGAAGTTGTTGGATGGGAGCATCATTATACGTGTCCATACCCCAATAATAATTTCTCTTTTATTTGGAAATTATTTTTAGTTAGACTAAGTTAGGAGTGTCCACAGAGACATAACGTTGTTGTTGTTAGGTGCCGTCAAGTTGAGTACTACTTATAGTGACCTTATGAACAACATGTCTGAGACCTGTTCTATCCTATGCCATCCTAACACTTCCTGAAACACAAGAGCCCATTGCAGTAGTCACCGTGTCAGTCCACCTGGTTGAAGGTCTTCCTCTCCTTTGCTGACTCTCCACCTTTCCTAGCGTCATGTCCCTCTCAAAGGAATAGCCCCTTCTAACAACATGCCCAAAGTATGTGAGGTGAAGCCTCATCATTCTTGCCTCCAAGGGGTACTCTGGCTGCACCCTCTCCAAGACACATCTCCAAGACATATCACATCATCACTCCTCAATAATTTGGAGTGGTCCTGAACTGAAGATTTTCCCAGTGCAATGCATCTCCTTATTTCATCACTGCTGGAACCAAGGGTGTTAATTGTAGATTAAAGTAAGATGAAGCTGTTAACAGTTTCAGTCTCATTTCCATCCATCATGATGTTGCCTATTGGTCCAGTGGTAAGAATCTTTGTTTTCTTGACATTGAGACACAATCAATACTGAAGGCTGCATTGCTTGATCTTCTACAACAAGTGCTTCAAGTCCTCCTTACTTTCAGCAAGCAAGGTTGTGTCATCTGCATAACACAGGTAACTGATGATTCTCCCTCTAATACTGATGCCACATTCCACCTCATAGCATCCTGCTTCTTGAATAATTTGCTCAGCATACAGAGAAATAGGTCTGGAGAGAGACTATAACCTTAATGCGTTCCCTTCTTAAATGCAAACCAGAGACCTGAGGTGAGATCAGACCTTGGAACTGCTACAGCATTGGAACTGGAGCTAAGAGACTTTGTCCAAGTTTGTTGGACAACTAGGGGTGAGGAGCCAACATTGGCAGGACTGAGAACTTTGTAACACTGACCTAAAACCATTAGGTGCCTGTCAACACATTTTGCGAGCTGTCCTCAGTATCTTCTGTTACTAACCTGGATCATAACCTTTTGACTTTCCTAACATCTGTGAGCTATTGGATCAGAGTTTGGACCCAACAAAGTGGTAAGATTGGTATTGAGATGAATAGAAAGAGATATGGTCGTGTAGGGACATGTCTGACCTCATGGAAATTGGTTTTGTGTTATTGATGCTGTAGATGGGGGCAGCTCCCCTTTGTAAAGCCAGTAAAGCTTGCCCCCTTCCATGATTCTCCATCAGATTTCTGAAGCTAGAAGTTTTCATGGGTGGAGACTGCCCATTTTTCTCCCTCTCCCTCCGAGCAGCTGGTGGATTTGAACTGCCAATATTTCAGTTAATAACTGGACACATTGTGCACTGAATTACCAGGACTTTTTAATTAGAGAAACTGAGGCCTCCATATCTTTCTACCCATGAATTGCTATTTGATACATTACAATAAAGGAAATCCTCTTACAAATTATGTATTGATAAACTGAGACAGAAGGAGCCATACGCCCTGATTCTGTAAACTGAATGAAGCCTCTATCCTGTTTAAGTACTAGCACTTTGCATTACTATGCAACAATATACTATCGGAACTACCATCAAGTTGTGCAGCCAAATGATGCCTAGGAGCTCTCTCTGTCTGACACCAAAGGCCAAATAGAATCTTAGATGCACAATGCTGCTGTAAAGGAGTTAGACTTCTTTTTCTAAATTTTTTTTTATCTTATTGTTTTTGTGTGAGTGTACCATCAAATCATATCTGACTGGTACAGGAGGAGATTGTCCCTCCTTTCCTGGCAGAGCATCTGGTGGATTAGGCCACCAGAGCTCCCCTAGACTTCTTTGTATACCAGTTTTTATAATCATTTTGCAAAGGCAGTGACATCACTCAATAACATACCTTGAGTATCACTGACTTCACATTAGAAAAAATATTTCAAAACTCTTAAGCTAATTAATAATCCTTTCTGTTCAGATTTAGATTCTGGCTTCACTGGACACCCCTGATGAAACCATCTCCCAGATTACTGCTATTAATTGCCATCAAATTGGCCCTAACTCATGGAGATCCGAATGCAAAATGGGATTGGAGCATTGTAATCCTCAGGGTTCTCTTTCATTGGTTGATTTTAAGAAGTAGATAACCAGGCTTTTCTTCCTAGTCCATCTTATTCTGGAAGTTTTATGGAAAACTGTTTAGCATCATCACAACATGCAACCTCCCACTGACAGATGGGTGGTGACTGTGATGCATTGGCCAGCTAGATCTCCAGCATGGAGGGGAGAATTCTACCTCTTAATCACCACTACCCCACTCCTTCCTCTAAAATTAGCAATCTTCACCTAACAACCACGTTTGAATATAGATTTCAAAAGATTTCTTTGCTTTCAAAAAAGGAACCTAAGAACATGATTCTCAAAGGTGTTCCAAATATCTGTCCACATAATAGGGTAAGTCTGTAAACAGATTTCTTTGTTCTTTTGGCAGTTCATGGCATAATTAGTATTCTTCATCAACACCATAATTCAAAGGCATCAATTCTTTAAGTGCTTCTTATTATTTGACCTTCACATACACAGAGGCAATAAAAAATACTATAGCTTGGGTCAGGGGCACTTTAGTCTTTAAAGTGATATCCTTGCTCTGTAATACTTATATAAACAGATTCGTTGCTGCAAATTTGCCCAATGCAATAATATGTCATTTGGTTTCTTGACTGTTTCTTTTGTGGCCTTTGATTGTAGATTCAAGTAAAATGAAATTTT
>NW_006399889.1:2710366-2713617 GCF_000299155.1 Elephantulus edwardii | reverse complement strand
CATTGAGCCTTCCTATCCATGAGCAAGGGATATTCTTCCACTTCTCCAGGCTGTAAAATGAAATATTTTACAACAGCAATATTTTATCATCTTGTTGTCTATTTGTCTAGCTGTGAGAATTTTTGTCTTCTTTATGCTGGGTTGTAATCTGTATATATACTGAAGTGTAGAGTCTCTGAGTTCATCAACAATATTTCAAGTTTTCTTTGTGTTGTATAGTAAGGTTTGTGATCTATATATTGCAGGTTATGGAAGGGTTTTCTTCCAATTCTGGTGCAGTATCCTTCTTCATATAGTCTAGTTTCTTAGGATATTTGTTTATTATATAGATTGAATAGGTATAGTGAAAGTATATAAGCTTGATGAATATCTTTCTAGGTTTATAATCAAGTGATGTCATGTTTTTCTGTTTGGATGACCACTTCTATGGATAGGTTTTGGATGAGAATAATTCTGGAATTTCCATTCTTTGAAATATTTTCCATAATTTGTTATTATCTCTGTAGTCAAATGGCTTTGTATAGTCAATAAAACACAAAAATTTTAGCTTAATTCTCTACACATGCAAAACTAATGACAATGACACTTGTATAGTCAAAGAGATTTTTTAATGGCAAGACAGAAAACCCTATTAGACTTAAAAGTAAGTCAATTTATTATCTCACTTGAAAAGAGAGTAGCATGAGGAGATTATATATATATATATTCAGCAGTTCAATACAGTCATCAGACTCCTAAGTTCATCTGTGTCTCTGCTTTGCCCTCATCATCTGGTTTTATCCTGTGAGCCATTCAACTTGTGATTATGAGATTGCTGCTGGAGGCAGCTGGGGCTAGGCTCTTCATCATCACAGACTCCCCAACAAAACCCACCCTTGCTCCACATATTTTCTGGTCAATTCCTACTCTTCCTCTGTTTACTTTCTGTGAACCATTTCCTGACACCATCCCAACTCACAAGTCCCATGTGGTGTCCCCTCCTGGGTTCCCCTAACACTTGGTGTTATTTCAATCAACACACTTATTTAATGGTGCAGTAAATGTTTATGGATGTGCCTCTTCAATTAGATCAATATATACTCAAGGGCAAGGACTGTGTATTTTTTTCCCTTTTAATATTTTTAAAATTTGTTTTCGTTCAGTCATTTTTACACATTCTATTTCATAGCAATAACTAACATTGTGTAAATGCCATTATTTACAATGTCCTGTGGAAACCTTGCTGTATTCTCCCCTTCTTTTCCCATCCAGTCATTAATCACTCTTCCCTTCTCCTCACTCTCAATGCCAATTAACCCTCTGTGGTTGTTTCTATCTGTGGGCAAACCTTACCTTTTTTTTTTTTTTTTTAAGGTTAGCATCTGGACAATGTCTAGCACATAGACAGATATAAACAGCTGCCATAGAGTTGATGCAGACTCTTAGTGACCTTGACATTGCTCAGTCTTGCATCAACCTCATGACCCTTAGCATCCTTGAGCCCAACGTTATTGTGTCAGTACATTTCACTGAATGTCTTTCACGCCCTCATTGTCCCTATACTTTACTAAACATGCTGTCCTCAAGCCAGTGACTTCTCTGATGAAGTGACCAAAGCTAGGGAGTCACACAAGGCTGTGTTGTGATTCATAGGGCTTTCATGGACTGCTTTTAGGAAGGATATAACTGGGGTCTTTCCTTCTAGTTTGTCTTAGTGTAGAAGCTCCACTGAAAGCTTTACATCCTGAGTGATGTTGCTGTTAGTTGAAGTATCTGCAACATTTTTCCAGAATCACAGCAACACACTTGTTGCTTTGTTGTGGTTATGTGCCATTGAGTCAGAATAGACTCAGCTGACCCTCCAGCAGGTTTTCAGAAGCTGAAACTCACAGGGGAGGTGATTGCCTATATTTCTCAGGTGGAGCAGTTTGTGGATTTGAACTGTGTGCCTTTGTGTTGACAATATAACTCCTTACCCACTGTTGCTGTTGTTGTGTACCATCGAGTTGGAACGACTCTTAGCTGACCTTCCAAGCGGGTTTTCAGAGGCATTTTTTAATTGAATGGGAGGAGATGGCCCCCTTTTCTTCTGCAGAGGACTTGGTGCGTTTGTACTGCATGCCTTTGGGATGGCAGGGCAGCTCCTTATCACTAGGCCACGAGAGCTCCAGAATAGCCCAACAAAATGAAAGAGAATTGGTAGGTCTGGATGTAGAAGGCATTTGGCAAATGTTTGCAGATTAAATTAGAGAATAAAAAAAAATCAGGGAGAGGTTTATGGTACAGTCTTCAAGCATTTTTATGAGTGCATTTTTGTTTAGCATTGCCAATATCCTTGTGATCTATTCATTGCTTTAGAAATTAATGGAACCAATTAAAGCTCATACTAGGGGAGGGAAAATGGCAAGAGATTTTTCCCCTTGAAGAATGAATTATTCATTACTCAAATATGAGACAAAAGACCGAGAAAATTTTGTTTTACAGTGAAGTAAGACAGAGGAAACTCTTTTCAGCTATCCTTCTGGCCCATGTCCTGTACCTCTCACTGAATTTTCTGCATAGCAAAGAACTAACTTCTTGAGGCTTCAGTTTTCTTATTTGCAAAATGAAGATAATGAGAGCTTTTAGGATTCTAGTACAGTATTGGAAAGAATGACTATTATGGAAATTTAAGCCTTACAGGAGAAAATGTAGAAAATTAATAACACAATTATGATATCATTAAAAACAGAAGCAAGAGAAAACAAAGGAATTAACTTATGTAATTATTCTCTGTGACTTTCATAGCATGTGGGAAAGCATAAAAATGATATTGCCTGTGTTTACTCAAGACACAGAGCTGTATTAAACACATTGCCAAAAATGGTTTTACAATTTTTTTCTCCTTCAAAATTTTGGTTTATCTATACTTTCCATGAAAGGATTTTACTGTTGATTTGCACAGAAGTCAATCAATGAATGATGCTTTTTGTTAATCTGATGTAAATATGAAGTATATGACTTTTAATTTAATGAGTAATTTTCTAAATGTGAGGGAGCCATTGTAATGTTATATATGTTTATATGTGTGTTCATGCATAAGGTATATATAATTATATTTTTATAATTATGATAATGATATATCAGTTGTTGTTGTTGTTGTTATGTGCCGTCGAGTTGCTTGCTACTCATAGCAACCCTATGTACAACAGTCCCAAACTCTGCTCTGTCCTGTGCCAATTGCACTGTCTCTGACACACCCATCCCAATTACCCCAGTTACTAAATCAATCC
>NW_006399889.1:2693498-2708636 GCF_000299155.1 Elephantulus edwardii | reverse complement strand
AATAACTGTTTGCACTCTTCCTGGATGGTACCCTTGATATCGTCTCACAATGATAATGTTATATCAGTCAGAAAATCAAGAGGTAAATTACACTGGAAAACTCTGCTGTCAGGGACCTCTCCACAGTGCTAAAGAGCAACAATGCCAATATAGAGACTTATATGTGCCTGATCCAGACCATCGTCTTTACAATTACTTGCTATACATCAGAGAACTGGGCGATGACTGAGAATGATACAAGAAGAATTGATGTCTTTGAGTTGTGATGCTAGATAAGAGTATCAAACACTCCAAGAGAACAAAAAGGTTTGTCTTTGGAGAGGATGAAACCAGGATGCTCCTTGGAGGCAAGGGTTTTGTAGCTCTATCTCACATACCTTGGGCTTGTTGCTCAGAAAGACCAATCCTTGGAGAAGGACATCATGCTTGGAACAGTGGAGGGACGACATAGGAGAGGAAGACCCTGGATGAGATAGATTAACACAGTAACTGGGGTAATGGGGTTAGTTGTATTGGAGACAGTGAGATTGGCTCAGGATAGGACAGGGTTCAGAATTACTGGGCATAGGGTTGCTATGAGTCGTGGGTGACTCAAAGGCACATAATCACAACAACAAAGTGCTGTTGAGTCAGTTCAACAAAGCAAAACCCTGCCCAATCCTCCAGACTTACAATCTCTGCTGTGTTCATTGTTGTAGTCACTGTGCCAGTCTTTCTTGTTGAAGGTCGTCTTCTCTTTGTTGACCCTTCACACTTTCAAACATGATGTCCCTTTCCGCCCTTTCCAGGAACTAGCCCATCCCAATTATATGAGGGTATTTACCAACAAGAAGTTATTTAATGATATTTAAGAGGGATAAACACTTTAACATAAAAGTTAGCAGGTTATTTCTTTTATGCTCTCAGTTAACAATGTGCAATCTAACTTTGAAGCTTTCAAGCCTTCATTCATCCTGTAGCTGAACAAACTTCAGTAGAGGTGTAAGCTATGCTATCTTATGCTGGGGATCTTATGAACAAAGCACTGACTTTGCCTTTGAGTTGCTTGCCTTTAGGAAAGGAACCAGGTAATAAACAACTACAATATGGAGCGCTAAGTGTTAACATGATATTCACTATCTCATTTCTGTAGCTTACTGTTCAGTGTGCTTATATAACAATGCTGTTTGTTGTTTTGTGCCCTCAAATCCATAGCTGACCCTCCGGTGGGTTTCCAGAGGCAGCAAATTCTATGGGAGGAGATTGTCTATCTTTCCCTCATGGAGTAGCTCATGGATTTGAACTATATGTCCCTGGGATTGTAGTGCAGCTTCTTACCACTGGGCCACCAGAGCATAATACGTGCATATTTTATTCTTTCCAACCGAAAGATGTTTTTATGAAATTTCACTTGATCGTATAAACATTTTTATGATTAAAATATCAAAGTTTCTCTGTTCCCCTGCCCATGTTGTTGTTTTTGTTGGTTGCCTTCAAATCGAGCCTATGAACAAAAAACCTGAAGCCCCTCTACAACTATTGACATTTATCAAAGTACATAGAGTTTCCAGAGGCAAGTTGTTTAGAGACAAGTTATTTAGGAAGTGGATACCACTCTGGCTTCCAAAACTGTCATAGAATGTTATTGATTGAGTTGCCTGCGATGCATAGTGACCCTATGTACAATAGCTCTGGACCTTTCCCTGTCCTGAGCCAGTCTCACTAATTCTGACACACCAACCCCAATCACCCCAGTTACTATATCAATCCATTTTATCCGGGGTATCCCTCTCCTGCGCTCTCCATCCACCCTTCCGGGCATGATATCCTTTTCCAAAGACCGATCTCTCCTAGCCATGTGCCCAAAGTAGGTGAGGTGGAGCTTCAAAAGCCTAGTCTCCAGAGACTTGGTTTCAACCTCTCCGAGACAGATCCATTTGTTTTCTTGGTAATCCATGGTATGTTCAAGACTCTTCTCTAGCACCAAAATCCAAAGGCATCTAGTCTTCTTCTATCATCCGTAGTAATTGCCCACCTTTCGGAAGCATAACAAGTAATTGAGAAAATGATTGCTTGGATTAGGCACACCTTTGTAGACTAACATCATTGCTCTTCAGTACTCTGGAGAAGTCCACGATAGCAGATTTTCCCAATGCAATTAGTCCTTTGATTTCCTAACTGCTGATGTTAAGTAAGAGTGTTGATTGTGGATCTGAGCAAGCTGTAATTGCTAACAAAATCCATCTTTTATGGTGCTGTCAATTGACCCAGTGGTGAGAATCTTTGTCTTCTTGATGTTGAGTTTCAATCCATATTGAAGACTATAGTCCTTGACCTTTTGCAGCAAGTTCTTCAGGTCTTTTTCAGTTTCAGCAAGCAAGGTTGTGTCATTTGCATATCATAGGTTGTTCATGAGTCTCCCTCCAATCTTGATGCCACACTCCTTCTCATAAAATCCTGCTTCCCAAATGATCTGGTCTGCATACAGATTGAAAAGGTACAGGGACAGGATGCATCCCTGACAACACTTCTTTCCTGATTTTGAAACATGCAGTGTTTCCTTGCTCTGTTCTGAGGACTACTTCTTGGTCCAAATATAGGTTTCATATAAGCATAATCAAGTATTCTGAGATTCCCATTTTTCTGCAAGTTAGCCACAATTTATTGTGATCCACATAGTCAAGTGCCTTTGCATAGTCAATGAAACACAGACATTCTTCTAGTACCCTCTGCTTTCTGTCAAGATCCATCTGACATTGGCAATAATGTCCCTAGTGCCATGACCTCTTCTAAACCTAGCTTGTATTTCTGGTAGTTCTCTGTCAATGTATTGTTCAAGTTTTTTCTGGATAATCTTCAGCAGGATTTTCTAGTGTGTAATATTAGTGATAGTATATGATAATTTCTATACTGTCAAGTCATTTTTTAAAAAATTGGAATAAATATGGCTCTCTTCCAATCAGTTGGGTAGGTAGTTGTTCTCCAGATTTCTTGGCACGATTTGGTGAGCACATGCAGGGCAGCAGCTGTTTGTTGAAATACATCAATTGGTATTTCATAAATTCCTGGAGTTTTATTTTTTTGCTGAATCCTTCAGTGTGTCCTGCACTTCCTCCTTCATCACCGTTACCTCTTGCTTATATGTTGTTTCTTGAAGTTCTTCAGTGTCAGCCAATTCTTTTTGGTATAATGACTCTCTCCTTCCATCTGCTTTTAACGCTTCTTGAATCATTCAATATTCTGCCCATAGCATCCTTAAGCTTTGTAACTCATGGCTTAAATTTATTTAGTTCTTTCAGCTTAAGAATTTGGCCCTTTTGATTTTCTGACTTCAGCTCCTTTCACATTTCATTGTAATATTTTGCCTTGTCTTCTCGAGCAGCCCTTTAAAATCTTCGATTCAGCTCCTTAACTTCTTGATTTCTTCCCTTTGCTCTGGCTTCTCAGCACACGAGTGCAATAACACTCTCAAAAATGATTTTTTTTAGTATTTTCATTCCCCTTTCTCCTGACTTATGTTTACCTTTTGCTACTTTGGCTGTCATAGAGACTCTTTCCAAGGTCATACATTCATCTTTCAACTTCAGTCCCAGAAACTCTGACAATTCTGAGGAAAGAAATCCAGCAACACTCAAGTAAAGCTTATGATCTTTCCTTTTAAGGAATTTGCAGTCACAGAGACAGATATATCTCTAAGAGCAGGGATGCTAGAAGTGTGGGGAACGAAGGAGGCAGACAGTGCATGAACACTAAAGCCAGAGTTGTTCTCAAAGCTGAGACTGTACTCAACAGGTGGGCAGGGTGGAGAACAGCATGATTGGTGGAACAAAGAACCAGAAACCAAACCAATTGCTTTCAAGCTGATTCTGAGGCACAGTGACCCCCTGGGTGCAGAATAGAACTGCTTCATAAAGTGTACAAGGTTATGCCCTTGGGAGCAGGTTGCCAACCTTTTCTTCTGAGGCACCTCTAGGGAAGGTTTCAGTTAGTTGTTGAATACTTAACTGATTGTGTTATTCTGGGTCTCCTAGTGACTAGAAACCTAACTCAGTCAGATTGAAAGGGCATTTATAATCTCAGGTAACTAGATGTCCAGAGTTCTGGTGCCTTAAGAGTTGCTGAAAGAATCAAAGAAACAGAAAGAGACAAAGACATTGTGCTCTTGTGTTGGTTGTCAGCTACCACCCTCACTGGCACAGATTCATCCAACTCTGAGCACAGTAATCTACCTCAAAATAACCAAAAATATTCCCCGCCCTCTAAAGAAACTTATGATAAGAAGTTAAGGAGTAGAATTTTGTAAACTTTTGATATGAGACTTTTGACTGACATGGTATTGCCAAATGTTTTTTCCCAGTCAGTAGGTTTTCTTTTCACCCTGTTGGAAAAAATGTTTGAAGCACACAAGGGTTTAATCTTTAGAAGTTCCCATTTATCAATTCTATCCTCTCCAGATTGTACATTTCTGACTATATTTGATAGTCTCTTTTTACTGTAAAATAGGCTGTCTAAGGTTGGTCCCAGTTTGTCTCTGATGAACTTTATGGTTTGAGGCTTTATTCCCAGGTCTCTGATCCACCTTGAGTTGATTTTTGTGCATGGTGTAAGATGTGGATCCTGTTTTAGCTTTCTGCAGGTAGCAGTCCTGTTTTGCCAGCACCATTTGTTGAAGAGATTGCCATTTCTCCACTTGAAAGGTTTTATTTCCTTGTCAAATATCAGTTGACTGTAGATAGTTGGGCCCATTTCTGGGCTCTCAATTCTGTTCCATTGCTCTATCATTGTATCAGCACCATACTGTTTTGGTTACTACTGCTGTGTAGTAGGTTTTGAGGTCAGGGAGTGCTATGCCTCCCATTTCATTTTTGTTTTTCAGAAATGCTTTGTTTATTTGAAGGTCTTTTTCCTCTCCAAATAAACCTGACAATTTCCTTTCAAACTCCTTGAAAAATGAATTTTGTGTCCTGTACGCAGAACAGATTATCTGAGAGGCTAGGCTATGAGGAGAAGTGTGGCATCAGGATTGGTAGAAGATGTATTAACAATCTGCATTATGCAGATAGCACAACTCTGCTTGCTGAAACTGAGGAGGACCTGATGCATTTGCTGCAGAGGGTCAAGGACTGCAGCCTTCAGTATGGATTGAGGCTTAATGTCAAGAAGACAAAGATTCTCGCCACTGAACTAATTGGCAGAATCAGGATGGATGATAAAGAGAATGAGATTGTTAACAACTTTAGTTTGCTTGGCCCCATGGTCAACATTCTTGGCACCAGCAGCCAGGAAATAAAAAAAGTATTGTGATGACAAAGTCTGCTGTTAGGGACCTCTCCAGGGTACTGAAGAGCAATGGTGTCACTCTGAAGACTAAGGTGCATTTGATACAGGATATGGTCTTTGCAATCACTTGTTATGCATTGGAGAGTTGGACAATGACTAGGGAGGATAGAAGGAGAATTGATGCCTTTGAGCTGTGGTGCTGGAGAAGAGTATTGAATGTACCACGGACTGCCAAGAAAACAGATTCATCCTAGAGAGGGTTGAACCAGGCTGCTCCTTGGAGGCAAGGATTCTGGGGCTTCGTCTGACATACTTTGGACATATTGTAAGGAGGGACAGGTCCTTGGAGAGGGACATCATTCTTGGGAGTGTGGAGGGATGGTGTAAGAGGGGAAGACCCTCTACGAGGTGGATTGATTCAGTGACTGGGGTAATCGGGATGGGTATGCAAGAGGCAGTGCGATTGGCACATGATAGAGCATGGTTTAGGGCTGTTGTACATAGGGTTGCTATGAGTCGTAAGAGACTCAACAGCACATAACAACAAACAACATTGGGATTCCATTGAACATGTAGATTGCTTTTGGTAGGATTGGTTTGTCACAATACTGAGTCTTCCTATCCATAAGGGCACATTTTTCCATTTATTTAGGTCTTTTACTGTGTCTTGCAGAAATGTTCTGTAGTTTCCTTTGTATAAGTTTTTTGTGATTCTAGTTAAGTTCCCTCCCAAGTATCTCAGTTTGTGGTTGGCTATTGTAAATAGGTATTGCTTTCTTGGTTTCCTTCTCTGAGTTCTCTTTGTTCTCACTGATTTTTGTATACTGACTTTTGGATATTGATATATGCCACTTTACGGAATTGGTATACTAGCTCTAACACTTTTATTGTAGAGTCCTTGGGGTTTTCTGTGTACAATATCATATCATATCATATCATATCATATCATATCATATCATATATCATGTGCTTATAGCAATAGTTTAACCATCTCTTTGCCACCTTTACTTCCTTCTCTTGTTGTTAAAAAAAGAAGTTAAGAAGTGAAGTAGAGCATGTTAAAATGAAAGTGTTTATGGAGCATTTCCCCCTCCTCCCTTAAAATCTCTTGCTGGCACTGTTGCTTTTCCCCCTTTCATTTGCTCTGAGAACATAAGTCAGACCCAGCTATCCAGTCTAGACTTTTAACTTCAGATAGAAGTTTTACATTCCTTGCCTGCTGTGGTACTGACCTGCTTAGTATCTGTTCTAAATGTGGACCAAGCTCTGGTACGTGGGAAACCAGACTGTGTTGCACTTACCCCATCCCTTCAGATATCCTCAGGGCCTCTCTGCTATCTGGGGCTCTGCTGGAAAGAGACCTGTTCCTAGTGAGCCCTAAGGATGATTCTCTTTGGCTTTGGAGCATCTTTACAGGCCTGTTTCCTATGTGATTCTTTTGCTTCAGGCCCTTGAGACACATGTTCTTGTCCTGGTTAATTTTCAAATCTACATGTGCTTTAATTATTTACTAGTTAGTGATTATTACCAGTTCTTCACTTGAGAAGGAGCTTCTGTATTTCTCCTATTTTGCATCTAGGTGTTCTTGATAATGGCATTACCTTTCCTGCTTGCTCCTCTGTAATTATATCAGCTCCCTTCAGAGGCCCCTGCCCTGGGTGCTGCAAATGGTTACAAAAGATTGGAAATGTGAGCTCATGCTGTAACGGCTTGCAGGAAAGTCTTTGTCAATTGTCTCAGAAAAGTGAGTCATTGAAATATATGCATGTGCTTCTGAGACCTAGACCTAAACCTAGTCTAAACCTAGACCTTAGAACTAAACCTGCTTAAATATGGACCGAAACCTACTGACCTAGACCTGCTTAGACCTAGACCTACTTAGACCTAGAACGAGACCTAAATCCAGACCTTCTCGCAGACCTATACCAATTTTTGGATCTAGATCTCCTCAGAATTAGACCAACTCTTAGACCTACATGTAAGTTTGCATAAGCCTACTCCTGGACATACTTACACTTATACCTAGATCTAATCTAGACCTGATTGATTGTTTTGTTGTTGTTTCCCTTATACATAGATCTAAGGTATATCTTGTTGTTGTTGTTATTATGTGCTGTCGGGTTGCCTGTGACTCATATCGACCTTTTGTACAACAGCTTTGAAGCCTGCCCTGTCCTGAGCCAGTCTCATTGACTCTAACACACCTACTCCCATTGCATATTTATTTACACATAGGAGTAGACCTGCTCAGACACACACCTAGACCTACACATAGGCCTAGACTGACTTACACCTAGACCTAGACATACTTACATTTAGATTTAGAACTAGATATATTTAGAAATAGACTTAGACCTAGATAAACTTACACCTAGCCTAGATCTAGACCTACCTACGTAGACTTAAATCTATCTCTAGACCTAGAATTAGATTTAGACCTAGACCTACACCTTTATAGACCTAAACCTAGTCCTAACCTAGCCTATTTAGACCTAAATGAAGACCCACTTAGACCTAGAACTAGACTTACTTACCTAGACCTAGACCTGTTTAGGCCTATAAATACTTGGAACTAGACATAGATCTAGATGCATATCTACTTAGATCCACACATAGACCTAACCCAGATGCAGAAAAACTTAGAACTAGACCTATGAGATCTAGACCTATTTGCATTTATTTAGATCTAGACCCAGACCTAGATTTAGACCTAAAAGTGCTTAGATCTATACCAAGATCTAGAACTGGACCTAGACATGTACTTAGCCTAGACCTAAGCTAGACCTAGACATATTTAGACCTAGACCTAGATCTAGACTTAGAGCTAGACCTAGACCTACTTAGACATAAACCTAGGCCTAGCCAGACCTAGACTTACTTAGATCTAGACCTACTTAGAACTAGACCTAAAAGTGCTTAGATCTAGACCAAGATCTAGAACTGGACCTAGATACCTACTTAGCCTAGACCTAAGCTAGACCTAGACCTAGATCTAGACCTAGATCAGGACTTAGAGCTAGACCTAGATCTACTTAGACATAAACCTAGACCTAGCCAGACCTAGACTTACTTAGATCTAGACCTACTTAGAACTAGACCTAAAAGTGCTTAGACATAGACCTAGACATATGAAGACCTGGAACTACTTAACTTTAGACCTAGATCAACATAGACTTTGACTTAGACCTAGTTTTCCCTAGACCTACTTA
Organism: Elephantulus edwardii; assembly: GCF_000299155.1. Taxonomy (NCBI): domain Eukaryota; kingdom Metazoa; phylum Chordata; class Mammalia; order Macroscelidea; family Macroscelididae; genus Elephantulus; species Elephantulus edwardii. The sequence goes on along the minus strand of NW_006399889.1, from coordinate 2,700,168 downwards.
ATCCTCTGGAGAGAGGATGAAAGACACCCAAGCGTTGAGGACTCTACTTCATAGGGTTGCTATGAGTTGCCTGTGACTGTACGGCACTTAACAACAATAACAATGACTTAATCCTAGACCTAGATTGACTTAGACTTAGACCTAAACCTAGACTGACTTAAACATAGGCCTAGACATGTTTAGATCTAGGCTTAGACCTATATAGACCTAGATCTGGACCAACTTAGAACTAGCCCTAGACCTACTTAGACCTGGGTCTATACCTACTTAGATTTAGACTTACACTTAAGCTAGGCCCAGACATACAAAGACTAATACTTACTCAGATCTAAACATACTTATACTTACTTAGACCTAGGTCAAGATCTAGACTTATACCTAAACCTACTTATATCTAGACCTAACATAGACATAAGCCTATTTAGACCTAGACCTAGGTCTAGACTTACTTAGAGCTAGATCTACCCTAGATCTAATATACTGAAACCAAGACCTAAATCTGAGGGAATGCTGGTGACTTATGATAAGAAGTTTGTGCTGCCAACTCAAAAGCACATGGTTAGAATCAACTAGCTGCTCCATGGGAAAAAGATGGACAATCTCCTACCATGTAAATATAGCCTTTGATATCCCACTGGATGGTCATCTATGAGGTGGTTCCATTTGATAGCACTTAACAACAACAATGGACTTAGACCTACTTAGCCTTAGTTCGGGACCACTGTGACTTGGATCTAAACCCACTTGACCTAGACCTAGACCTACTTAGAACTAGGTCTATACTGACTTAGACTAGCCCTAGACCTAGACTACCTAGACCTAGACTTATCTACTGAAACATAGACCTAGAACAACTAAGACCTAGCTCCTGACCTAGACCTATACCCAGACGTACATAGATCTTGATCCACTTAGACCTAGCCCAGGACATGCTTTGATTAGGCTAGACCTTCTCAGAGCTAGGACTAGACATATTAGACCTAGGACTAAATCTACTAAAACCTAGGTCTAGACCTAGAACTAGACCTGATTAGACTTGTCCTATATAGTCCTAGACCTACTTAGTCACAGACATGGATCTGCGTTGACCCAGACCTACTTAGACCTAAACCTACTTAGACCTAGGCCCAAACTGCTGGCGGGTTCAGTTAGCAACCTAGCACTTAAACACTCTGCCACTACAGCTACTTATAAAGAATATTAATCTGTCCCTATACACATCAAAAAACTTCTCCAGAAGGGTAAAAGGAAAGCCATAGACTGGGAAAGAATATTTGGTAATGACATGTCTCATAAGGGACTTATATCTAGAATTTATAGAGTACTCGAGCACCACAAGATAAAGGCAAACAACCCAATCTCAAAATGGGCAGAGGATATGAACAGACACTTACTAAAGAAGACATTTATATGGTGAACAAATACATGAAGAAATGTTCAAAATCCCTAGCTCTAAGAGAGATGCAAATCAAAATAGCTATGAGACATCATCTCACTCCAGTAAGAATAGCAAAATTCAACAAAGCAGCAAACAACAAATGTTGGCAAGGTTGTGGAGAAACTGAAAACACTATTCACTGTTGGTGGGAGTATGAAATGGTGCAACCACTATGGAAGGCAGTATGGCACTTTCTCAAAAAGTTAGAAATAGAAATACCATTTGACCCAGCAATTCCATTACTGAGAATATACCCTAAAGAAACAAGAACTGCCACTTAAGCAGATATATGCACATCCATGTTTATTGCTGTGTTGTTCACAATAGAAAAGTGACAGAAACAACCCAAGTTCCTATCAACAAATGAATAGATAGAAAAGCTGTGGTATATTCACACAATGAAATACTATGCAGCATTGAAAAACAAGAAACTCATGAAATATTATACAAAATGGGTGACCCTGGAGGACATTATGCTCAGTGACATCTCAGTCACAAAAGGACAAATACTGCATAATGCCACTGTTATAAAACAGGACTGACATTGGGGTTGGGATGAAACTAAGATAAGAGAGGATAACTAGTGTATACTGCATTGAAACAGATGGGGGAGAGAACTGCTTAAAAGGAATATTTGATTACATATTATTTGCATAAGTCCAGAATAAGAGCTGAATTAGTAAAGAGGACTGTGGGGGAGGGGAAATTGTACAAAAATGAAAGAATGCTTTTTTTTTAAAAAAAAAAAAAGAGAAAAGCAACTGGGAGCACAGGGAGGAAAATGTACAACAATGAATGAATGGAAATCCAAGTTCTCTATAAACTTTCATTAAAATCTCAATAAAACCCAGAAAATTTTAAAAAAGGAATATTAATCTGTATAAGGAAGAAAGGATAAGAGATCAGTGGCATTTTCCCAAACATAAACGTTGGTTTGGTGAGTTTTTAAGAGGGTAACCAGAGAACATTTCTTATTTTGTGTTGAAATCTATTCTGTGATTATTGCCATCCTTATTGGTGGTTCTTGTTTAATTGGTGAATAGTCTTCATTCTCTGTCCCAGTTGTGCTTAACACTAGCTGCATCTAAAGTCAGTCAAAAGTTTTTTAAAAATTACTGTTACCTGTGCTCTATCCCTAGAGATTTGTATATAATTGATATGGAATAGTGCTAAGACCTCAGTGGATTTTAGAGACTCCTCTAATAATTCTTGCAGGAGAAAGATGGTCAGTCTCCTGTTGTACTATTTACAGCCTTTGAAAACCTGCTGGGAGGTTAGTTTTGAATGAGTTCCAGCCAGAGGGTACATGTTGTCGTTGCTGTTAGGTGCCGTTGAGTTGTAGATGACTCATAGCGACCCTATGAACGAAAGGCTTGAGCACTGTTCGTACATAGACTTTCCGGAGGCAAGCATTTCGGAAGTGGATGCTGCTCCTGCTTCCAGGCTTGTTTTGGTAGGGAAGCTCCAGCCAACACTGTCCATCATGGATACATATCAACCAGGAATTCTAATGTGCAGTTAGGCTTGAGACTACTGTTTGATCTCCTGAAATCAGATCTTAAGAACTGAGTGACAGGAGAAGCAGCTCAGAAGAGACAAAGACCTTCCTCCAGGGTAGAACCAAAAAGCCTCCCTCTAGAGATAACACCCAGGGTTCAGACTTTGAACCTTATAACTATGAGAAAATAAATTTATTTTTATTTTCCAACTGGCATAGTTTCCATGAAAAAGAAAATGAAGTATTCCTACTTGACATGCAGCAGCTTTCTTCTTTTTCTTTTACCTTTAAAATGTTCTAAAATTATTAGTAGGGGTGGAAAGATCCTTAACAGGTGTGAAGGATATTGCAGTAAATCCTCTATACAGTAAATGGCAGAACAAAGTGGGATGGGGAAAGCTAGGCCCAGACACACACAGACTTCAACCTAGATTTATTCAGATATAAACATATTTATACTTACTTAGACCTAGACCAATACCCAGTCCTACTTAGACCTAGACCTAACAGACATATTTAGACCCAGAACTAGATAGACCCTACCCTGAATATACTGAGACCAAGACCCAGATGTGAGGAAGTGCTTCTGACTTAGTGGCAAGAAGTTGTGCTATATGATGCACTAAGTGGTTGAAAAGGACTGTTTCATACTCAGCAAATCATGCCTTGTTAGATCTTTTACCTGTTTAAAACAAAGTTTAAAAGCTTTGAAGTTTAGGGGAGCTCTGGTGGCCTAGTGGCAAGAAGCTGCACTGTAATCCCAGAGGTGTGCAATTCGAATCCACCAGATACTCTGCTGGAGAAGGAGGGACAATTTCCTCCTGTACCAGTCAGACACGATTTGATGGTACACAAACAAACAATAATAAAAAAAAGTTAAAAGAAAAACCAAAACAAACAAAAATATAAAAAAACCAAAAAAACTTTGAAGTTTAAAAATAAAAATTGTCCTGCTTATCAGCACTTTACCCAGGCTTATGGAGCTATGATGGCCTAGTAGTAAGAAGCTGCACTATAATTCTGAAAGCATCAGCTTCAAATCCACCAGCTGCTCATTGGGAGAAGGATAGACAGAAGCGACTGACTGACTGACTGAATGACTGCCAGCCTCCCAAGGAGCCCTGGTGGTACAGAGGTTTAATAAGATTGGACTGCTAAGGAATGGTCGGTCAAGCCCATCAGTTATAGAAGCAAGATGCAGCAATCTTTTTCCAGAAATATTTCCAGTCTAGGAAACTATAGGGGGGCGTCCTACTCTGCCAAATAGGCTTTACTATGAGTAAAAATCAGATTGATAGCAGTGGTCATTGTGGTTCAGTTGCAGTGGTAATTCTCTCTTCACAAAACCATCTAATTATGTCTTTGGAAATAAAATGATAGAATTTTGAAGATGAGCTGGGAAAGACTTCTAGCAGCTTCCAACTGATTCATTTCAGTAAAAATCCAGTTGAAAATTCTGGGATTTTGCATTTCCACTCCAAATTACTCAATCAGGACCCAACTCTGTAACAAGACTCCCAGGTGACTTGAGAGATCTCTAAGAATCACTGACAGATCTTATTGTAGGTTCTGATTCAGTATGTCTGGGCTGGAAATGCAATTCTCAGCAGAGGATCAAATTGTAATAAACCCTAGTTTTCTGTTAGCTGTCTGTGCATGATAATGCTTCTCAGCCTAATCTTTGAAAAGATGTCACTAATTCTATTTGCAGAGTAAACTCCCTAAACCCACTACCATTAAGTGAATCCCAACTCAGGGAAACTCTCCATTGGATTTCTGAAACGATACATCTTTTTAGAAGGAAATTGCTCATCTTTATTCCTTGGAGCAACCGATGGATTTGAACTGCTGACCTTTTGCTTAGCGGTGCAGCACATAATACACTTTTCCAAGAAAACTCTTTATTTGCAAGGTTGTTGTAGTGTTGTGTGCCATTGAGTTGGAAACAACCCATAACTGACCCTTCAAAGGGTTCTCTAAGGCTGTAAATCTTGTGGGAGGAGAGTGCCTATCTTTCTCCTGAGGAGAAGCTGGTGGATTCAAAACAGACTACACCACCAGAGCCTGGGAAAATGGTAAGAGGGCTTTATCCTTTTCTTCTGTGGAAAATAGTTTCCATCTACTTGTTTCTATCAGGTATCTTTTGTTTAACTATTTCAATGGAAGTTCTCAGATAGACTACCCACTTTTAAGAAACCCTTAATTCTCACATCTTTGGTTGCTGGGAAGTCCAACTTGTCTTGACTATATGACGTTACAGGCTTGCGTGCTAATTCACACATGTTCATCCTCCTGCACAGGTCCTGAACTAATCCCAGCAACTGTCCTGGTCCCTGGAGACCATGTTCAGAGTAGAACTGTGCACCCCATGGTTTACAGTTGCTGAATCTTTGAAAGCAAATTTCTAGGTCTTTCTATAGAGGTACTTGTGAAGAGATTGGAACAGCCAACATTTTGGTTCACATCTGAGCTCTTTAAATATTTGCCCTATCCAGATCACCACAGAAGTCATTAGTCAGGCTTTTATCCTGCATGAGTTTTCCTTCTTCACCTCCAGACCTTCATCAGGAGAGTTTTACATTTTCAAATATAGGCATTCCCAAGTTATGATTGTTGGACTTACCCAAAACTTCTGTTTGTCATTTAATGTTATGTAAGTTTGCCCTCAAGGTGAAATGGTTAAACCAGCCCCTTCTCCAGACAAATTCTTCATCAAAATCACCTTCACTTGCTGCAAGTGCAGATTTTGAATGTTTGAAAAGTCTAATAGCAAGGTGACACAAGAAAGTCTTAAAGGCACAGAAATGACTCTTGTTCATGCCTGGGGGAAAATGCCTATAATTTGATGAGGATAAAAGAATGCTCTATTTTGGAATCACAAGACTCATGTTCTAATTTGAATTTTTTTCCACTAATTTACTGAAAAACTTGAACCTACCTCTTAATCATCCAGAGCATAATTTTACACACTTGAAAATCTAAAGTCAGTGTTAGAGATTCGAGTCAAAATTACTTTCTGCTTAACACGTTGCCGCAAATGACGGCAAAAGTGTTTCTAAGCACGGTCTTCAATTCAAAAAGTGTGTGGTAACATGTTAAAATACCTGTCTTAAAGACAATTTTCTTGAAAATTTCATGTTTCATGTTTCTTTAACCTTAAAAATATGCATGCCTTGTGGTTATACAGATTTTGTGCTAAACAAGCTTCAATGAGTGTAAAGGTGTTTTCTGGGGAAGAGTGGATGATAAAATAAATGATGGAGTGATTTCTGGAAACACAGTTAAAATGGATTGATTGGAAAAGTCTGAATTGAGAGTGAGACTATATATAGTGTTGTGACTAAGCATCTTTGGTTTGGGGGATCTTGGAATTACTTTTGGTTTGATTGCTGCTAGCTTTACTTTCCTGGAATCAACTACCTACTATGACTATGTTACCTACTATTACTATTCTTGCTCAAATGACATTTATTTCTCTAGGACCACTGACTAATTTTAGGCTGAAATTAGACTTTCCCCCCCATTTAAATGAACATTTACAGAGATTTTGGATATCCATTCATTCATTGTTGCATTTTTCTCCCTGCCCCCCCCCCAGTTTGCTCTTTGAAAAGTAAAAGAAAAATTCCTTCATTGGTATACAATTCCTGCCCCTCCCCCTCCCAGTACACTCCACTATGACACCTTCATTCTGGACTCTTACTACCCAATCATATATCACTTTTTAAAAAAAA
>NW_006399889.1:2684901-2692229 GCF_000299155.1 Elephantulus edwardii | reverse complement strand
CATGGGTGTGCATATATCTGCTGGGGTGGCAGTTAAGGTTTCTTTAGGGTATATTCCCAGTAGAGGAATTACTGGGTCAAATGGTATTTATATTTGCAATGAAATTAGACTCTTCTAATCACTGCCATCCATACATTCTGGCTCATCGCAACCTTCCACTTGGCTTCTCTAGGTTGTAAATCTTAAGAGGAGGAGATTGCCCATCTTTCTGGCATAGAGTCACTATGGTGGATTCTGACTGCTCAAGATTTAAAACTTGTGGGTTAGCAGCACAGCAAGCTATGCACCATACCGCTAGCACCCCTCACTTTAGACTATGGTTGGTGCTAAGTACCACTCTTTGTAATTATCAAGTCACAAAATGTATGTATTTTCTGATGTGGTTCAAGTACATTTCTAAATTTGCATTCCTCTAAAAAAATAGATTTTGTCGGACAGTGAAAATGTTGACAGATAAATTGTCACCAAAACCGGCTCTTAATTCATGCCCTGTCCTGGAAAGCTGGGGTGATTTCAACTTTGTTTACCATATACACCCTGTGGTTAGGAATAAAATGAAAGCCTTGATGTAAAGACGCCTTCCCAATCTGTATTTCATCTTTGGGTAATTTTAGAATGAAAGAAGTTTATGGATTTTCTATGTGTAATGGACTGTAATAAAAAAAATAAGGTTACCCATATGGTTGCAGACAAACAGTATTCACACTATATCTGGCAAGAGGCAGGCACCCTCACTCAAACAGTCCAGGGAAGTACAACTTCTAGTACCAGAAAGTCAGGACTGTGGCTTGAAATAGTGCCTCAAATATGTTGTTGTTGTTGTTGTTATGTGCCGTCGAGTCGTTTGCGACTCATAGCGACCCTATGTACAACAGCCCTAAACCCTGCTTTATCCTGTGCCAATCTCATTGCCTCTGACACACCCATCCCAATTAAAAAAATTTATTCTTGTACCACCTCTCTGCTTTTTAGTGTTGTTGTTAGCTGCCCATTAGCCAATTCTGACTCATAGTGACCCCACATGAGAATAATCTTTGAGAAACAGAGCACTAGGTTTTTCTCCAATAGACACACTGGGTGAATTTGAATGGCCAGCCTTTCTATAAACAACTGAGCATCTAACCATCTGCACCACCAGGGTTCCTCCAGCTCCTGTGAAGCCTGGTTCCCTGCATGGCTGCCCTCCAGCAGTTTATAGAGCTTTAGTCTTTCATGTCCTTGTTCAATGGGAAGAGCATTCAGCAGGGAGTAAAGGTATTTCTTTTCTAACCATAAAATAAATCTTGGACTTTTCTCTTATCCTGATGCCAATGGGGACCATTTCCTCTAATTGATTTAAGCAAAGCAGCCCCTGCCTCTGGAGCACCCCTATTTGCTATATGTTATTGTTGTGTGCCTTAGAGTCGGAACTGAGCCATAGCTGACTCACCAGCAGGTGTTTAGAAGCAGCAAAATCACATAGGAGCAGACTTTCCCTTTTTCTCCTTCAGAGCAGCTGGTGGATTTGAATCATGTTCCTTTGAGTTGGTAGTACAACTTCTTACTACTAAGCCACCAGAGGTCCTGTTATGTAAAGAATTGTCATAAAATCTGAAGATAAGTATGTGGATGCGTGTGTGTACATGGTCACAAATTGGCATCTATTACTATTCTTTTTACTAGTAGTGAATGCCAGGGAGTTCTGATGGCCTGGTGATAAAAACCTGCATTGTAATTATAAAGACATGCTGTTCAAATCCACCAGTTGCTCTGGAAAAGGACGGGAAATCTCTTTCTGTGTGATTTCTTGCCTCTGAAAACCCACTGAAGGATCAACTATGAGCTGACCTGAGGCAGTAAATGCCAATTATGCCCTTTCAATGGTGTCATAAATACCATTTAAACTAGAAAGTTTAGAGGGTCAGTTTTGTGTTCTGCAACCATAAACTTAATAAAATTATACTTGAACTAACAAAATTATCTTTTATTGACATAAGTAAATGAAATATATTATTTAAAGGTTATGTTTTCATAAGCTTTGCCCACCCATCTTACAATTGTCAACAAATACTCTGACTCACACAGGGCCCTGAAGACATGTTCCAGTTATACAAACTGTCACAACTTAATTCTCAGAAAGGGCTGTTCATGTTCCATACCAAAACCTTTTTTTATTGTTGACAACCAAAACCTACTAGCAACTCTATATCTTTATATTTAGACTGCATCCTGGAAAGGATGTAAAACTTTATCTGAACATATTTGCCAAGAGAGTCAGGAAAGGGGGATTGTGTCCTTGTAGGACTGAGAATAACAAAGCTAGGTTTGTCTCTCCCAGGCTCGCTGGTCTTCCTCTGTGGCCATTGGTGCAAATAACCACCTTTGGAGAGATGAGTGAGGAATGAAAGGGAAAAAACTCTGAAGTCATGGAAATTTGATGGGCAATGGCTTGAGTTCCTTTTTCCAGGCTGCAGCAAATAGAGGAAGGATGGATTCTCTGTCTCTCAGGCCAGGGTGGATGGGGTCAGTATCCCTGCAGCAGTCAGTTGCGTCAGCAGAAGGGATGTTGTGAAACCTGCAGACTGAGAATGACATCAGTCTATAATGGAAAAAACTCCCTTTTCCTGGCCCCAGTAAATCTTAAAATAGTGAGACTGGTGCATATTACAGAAACCATCTTAATCCCAGAGCAAGAAAGATGCTGTGAATTATAACCTCTCCTACACCCTTTCTGCTCCTTTTCCTATTTTTCTTCTCTCATTTGCTTCACAGCCTAGTAGAACCTTTCTAATCCTGTTCCTACCTCTTTCATGTTCTACTCTTTCACTGGAAGTGGAGATGGAAACCTGAGCAAGGCATGCCTGAAATTCAGTGCCACTAGTTTGTAACTTTCTCTCAAGAGTCTAGCTACTTCCTTATTTTCTTGGGCATTCCTTGTATTCTCAGAGGCATTGATTAGGGCAGAGGACACACAGGAGTAATACTGGTGACAACTAAGGGCATCTGGAGACTTAAGGGCCTCCCAAGGCCTTCCACATTTTTTAAAACATTTTTTTAAATTATTTTTTATGTGTGTGTGTACCGTCAAATCAGACCTGACTGGTACAGGAGGAGATTGTTCCTCCTTCTTCAGCAGGGCATCTGGTGCATTTGAACCATACACCTCTGGGATTGAGTGCAGCTTCTTGTCAGTAGGCCACCAGAGCTTGCCGGCCTACCACATTCTAAGACTGGTTCTCAGTAAGGAGGCTCCAACTCACTTACTTGCCTTGGGAATTCTTTTGATGGCTTGGCATTCCACAGTCTTCAGACCTCCCTTTTCTATAGCAGTTTTCCAGGCTTAACTGGAAAGCTCAAAGATAGAAGTAGAAGACAAACTCCTAGCCAATCATGCTCAGCTGCTTGTAGGACAGGGGCTCTATTAGAAACCACACAAAATGGAACAAAAATGAAATTATTTCCCAAAATGTCTTCCAGGGTATTATTTTTTCCTACATTTTTCCCTTTTGTTGCTGTCACTGAGAATATACATACCTGAATATACACTGATCAACAATTTATGCAAGAACAGTTTAATGAATTTGATTTCCCTTTTTGAGTTGTGCAACCATTGTTGTCCTTCTTTTCTGAGTTGTGCCTCCATTATTAACACGACCCAACTGCCCCTTGAGTTTCCTGTTGTCACGTTGCTGTTGTCACTTTTATCCTACAGAGATTTTAAGAGTATAATGCTCAGGACGTGCTCTTATTTTTCAGCTAATTAAGCTTAATTACTGTTTGATTTTTAAAAGACTTTAGGGAATATCTTTGGTTTATGGTTTAAAAAATTTCTCAAAGCAATAGTTTTAAGGGTTCCCTCACCTACCATGACTCCAGAAAGTCTGGACTCCACATGAATTTGAAATGCCATTGTGCAATTCTCCTTTTGAGCAGCTTTCTCAATGGCATTTTTAATTAAAATATTCAGTAGTAGTAATGGGGCACCATCCAGTTGTTCTGGCATAATCACAAAGGAGCATGGCTTATGGACACAATTGACTACAAATTCTAAGTTCCCCTCCAATTCCTACCTCTCTTCTTCTGTTTCTCCTGGTGAGTAGAGACCAATTATTGTACCTTAGATGACCTCTTATAAGTTTCAAATCCTTGTTGTTGTTGTTAGGTGCCGTTGAGTCATGTATGACTCATAGTGACCCTATGAAAAGCAGACCTGAATCCTGTCCTATACTGTATCCTCTTGATCATCTCTGGCATATTTGAGCTCATTGCTGCTGTCACTGCATCAGTCCATCTCATTGGGGAATCTTCTTCTCTTTCATTGAACCTTCACTTTCCCAAACATGATATCCTTTGCCAAGACTAGCCTCTTCCAGCAACATAGCTGAATGTAAGAGAGGAAACTTCACTATCTTTGCCTGTAAGGAGCACTCTAGCTGCACCTTTTCCCAAACATTTCTGTTCTTTTCGTGGTCTGTGGGGTATTCAATACTGTTCTCAAAACCACAACTGAAAAGGTATCAAGTTATTCCTCTATCATCCTTATTTGTTGTCCAGCTTTCACATGCATAGCAAGAAATTGAAAAGAGCATGGCCTAAATAAAGAACACTTTAGTATTCAAACTAATATCACTGCTCTTCAGTATTTTAGAGATTTCCCTAACAGCAGACTTGTCCAATGCAATTGCAATCTCTGATTGCTGTTATCAAGGGTATTGATTGTGGATCCAAGTAAGATTAAATAATTGACAATTTCAACCCTTTCTCCAACTATTGTGACACTACCAATGGTGAAGATTTTTGTTTCCTTGCTGTTGAATGTAATCCATATTGAAGGCTGTAGTCTTTGATCTTTTTCAGCAAGTGTTCCCAGTTCTCCTTACTTTCAGCAAGCAAGGTTGTGCCATCGGCGTTATGCAAGCTGTTGATGAGTCTTCTGCTGACCTTGATGCTGCATTCCTCTTCACAGAGTCCAGTATCATAAATTATTAAATCAGCATACAGATTGAATAGATATTGAGGAATGTTACAACCCTGATGCACACCTCTCCTAGTTTAAACCATGTAGTGTTTCCTTGTTCTGCTTGCACAACAGCCTCTTGGTCTAGGTATAGATTTCATATACGCATAATTAACTGTTCTGGGATTCCCCATTCTTCTCAATATTAGTCATAGTTCGTTATAATCCACACAGTCAAATGCCTTTATATAGTCAATAAAACACAAATCAACATTCTTTTGCTATTCTTTGCTTTTAGCCAGGATCCATCTCACATAAACATTGATATACCTGGTGCTGTAATATCTTCCAAACTAGTATTCCCTCCATCTTTTTATGATCTTCAGCATTATTTTGATTGCATGTTTAATAATTTCGACATTCTGTTGGATCACCTTTCTTGGGAATGGGAAAAACATAGATCTCTTTCAGTCAGTCTTTCTTCCAACTTTCTGAGTATAAACTGGTGAGCATGTTCAGAATTGCATCTGTTAAGTGAAATATGTCGATCGGTATCCCATCAATTCCTGGGGAATTCTTTCTTGCCAATGCCCTGAATACAGCTTGAACATCTTCCTTTATTACTCATGGCTCCTGTTCATGTGGTACTCCATGACAATTCACTATATCAAACTAGAAGGTAAAACAAAAGCACTAAACGCATTATTAGGCTAATGAAATGAGATGTCCAATGAAATAATAATCCTTAACTTCCAAGCCAAAGTACCAAATGCTATGAACTATTTGGTTATATTTGGCACTTTCAGCAGCTACTCTTTCCCCTCTGCCCCATCTTGGTAAACATGTGAATTATGCAATCCTTATCAATTCAATTTTTTACCAGTATGTATTTAATTGATAACAATTACAATAATCAGTGTTGCAGCTCATTAATAAATGCAAATTTTCTATTACTTTTACCTTCCTATTCCATCTCTGCTGTCCCTAGCAACCACTAATAAACTTTAAACTAATAAACTTTAGTTTCTCATATTTGCCCTTTCTTATATTTTTTATACAAATGAAATTATACCATATTTGTCCTTTTGCTCTTGACTTACTTCATTCAGCATAACATTTCACACTATGCATACTGTAGCATATTTCAACACTTCATTTTCCCTACTGTCTGAGTAATATTCTATTGTATATTTGAACCACATTTTTTTTGCTTATCTAGTTATCTGTCATTGGATATTTAGATTGTTTCCACCTTCAGGTTATTGTGACTATTGCTGCAATAAACATTGATGGATAAGGCTCTGACTCTCAGCTTTTGGAAATATACTTAGGAGTGGAATTGCTTAGTATGGTAGTTCTATGGTGGTATTTTTAGTCTCTTGAGAAACTAGCTATACCATTTTGAATTCCCACCAGGAATGGGTAAGGATTTCAATTACCTTATATATTCATCAACGTTTATTATTTTCTCTCTGGGTTGTCTTTGTTGTCAAAGTTTTACATATTAAATTAAATTTGTTTATTAAATTCTTGTCAGATATATGGTTTGCAAATAGTTAATAGCTTACCTTCTCTCTCTCTTTCTCTCCCCCCACCAATTTTTTGATGAACACAATTAGTTTCTCATTTTTATAAGGTCCTATTTATTTTATTTTTTGTTGTCATGTGCTTTTGCTGTTGTATTAGATAATCCACAGTGGAAAGTTGGACCTGATAGTGTTGCCTTGCTTTATATTCTAAGAATTTTGTGGTTTTCATTTATATATTTAGGTCTTTAATCTGTTTTGAATTTGGTTTTGCACACATATGAGATAAGGGTCTTGTTAGATTTTTCTGTGTGTAGAAATCAAATTCTCCCCATATCATTTATTGAAAGGATTCTTCCATCCTTGTCAGAAATTGGTTGACATGGATGTGTGAGTTGGTTTTTGGACCATTAATTCTTTTCCAGAAGGACATCATGTTTGGAAGGGTGGAGGGACAGCACAAGAGAGGAATACCGTTGGTGACATGGACTGATTCAGTGACTCAGGTAATGAGGGTAGGATTGTCAAGACAATAATATTGCACAGGATAGAGAAGGTTTCAGGGCTGTTGTACATAGGGTCACTATGAGTCACAAGCAACTCAACAGCACATAACAACAACAACAACAACAACAACAACAACAACATCTAGTTACACCAGTCTAGGTGTCTATTACTATACTGGTAGCACTATGTTTTGATTACTGAAGCTATATTGTTGTTGTTTTTAAGTGCCATCTATTTGACTATGACCATAGTGACACTCTGCCCCATCCTGTGCCATCTTCGTCATCTGTGATATACTTGGGTCCATTGCTACAGTCACTGTATCATTCCATCTCATTGGAATCTTCTTTTTTCACTGA
>NW_006399889.1:2682839-2684320 GCF_000299155.1 Elephantulus edwardii | reverse complement strand
GATTTGACGGTACACGCACAGAAAAGTAATAAAAGAAAAAAAAATTTAATAAAAAAAAGAGATTTTAAAAAAAGAAGTAACTCATATTGAAGGTTGTAGTCTTTGATCCTTTGCAACAAGCAAAGGATCTGTTTCTTTAAAGAAGGTGGCTGGAACTTTGATTCAAATTCCATTTAATCTATATATTGCTTTGGATAATCTTCCACTCCATTAATATGAACCTTCTTCTCATTTATTTCATTCTTCTTTAATCTCTTTCAACAGTATTTTATGGTATTGACTGCATAAGTTCTTTGTGTTCCTGACTAGATTTATTTGTTATTTTATTCTCTTTATTGTTGTTGTAAATGGATTTTTTTTTAACATTCTTTTCTGGTTTCTCATTGCTAATTCTCAGTTGATTTTTGTTTGTTGACTTTGTACCATGCACCTGCTGGGAGGGGCTATTCCTTGGAAAAGGATATGCTGGGAAGGGTGGAGGGTTGGCGAAGAAGAGGAAAACCCTCATCTAGGTGGATTGACATGGTGACTGCTGCAATGGGCTCTAGTGTGTCAAGAAGTGTGAGGATGGCATAGGGTTCAGATCTTTTTTCATAAGGTCTCTTAAGAGTTGTACTCAACAACATCTAACAACAACCACCCTAGATATTTTCTTATGAATTTCCTCCTTTTTAATGTTTGTTGTTGTGTTGTGTGCCAGTAAGTTGACTATGACACATAGTGACCATATGTCTAGTGGCCCTGAACCTTGCCCTATCCTGAGCCCATGACCTCACCATTCCTGACACACCTGACCCCATTGCCACAGTCACTGTGTCAATTCATCTTATCTAGGCTCTTTCTCTCTTGTGCTGACCTTCTATACTTCCAAGCATGATGACCTTCTCCAAGGACTGGCCCCTTCTGATAACATAACCAAAGTATATGAGATGGATTTTCAAAATCCTTGCCTCCAAGGAGCATCCTGGTTTCACCCTCTCTGGGACAGACCTATTCTAGTGTATAGGAATAACACACACACACACACACAACCCTGTGAAAAGATACTTTTACTTATTTTCCTGTCTTGATATTTTTCATCATCTTTTCTTGTCTAATTGTTTTGGCCAGACATCTAAGCAATATTGAATGGAAGAGTAAGAGTTAATATCCTTGTCTTCTTTCTTATTTTAAGGGGAAACCTCTCAGTCTTTCTCATTTAGTAGAACATCGGTTAGTGATTTTTCATATAGGTCCTAAATCATATTGAGAAATTCCCCTTCTATTTTTATCTTCTCCCAAGTTTTCACCAAGAAAAGCTATTGATTTTATCAATTGATTTTTTTTTTCTGCATTCATAAAGATAATTACATTTCTACAGGTCTTTGGAGAGGGACATCATGCTGGGTAGAGTAGAGGGACAGCGCAGGAGGAGAAGACCCTCTATGAGGTGGATTGATTCAGTGACTGGGGTACTCGGGATGGATGTGTCAGAGGCAATG
>NW_006399889.1:2680817-2681770 GCF_000299155.1 Elephantulus edwardii | reverse complement strand
TTTAAAAAAATTTCCATATTTTTCTGTGTTTTCCAGGTTTCTCTCCCTTTAATTTCTAGCTTTATTATCATCAGAAAAAAGATTTTGTTTTATTTTAATATTTTTAAATTTAGCAAGTGTTGCTCTGTGATCTATCCTGGAGCGTGAAGCATGTGCATTAGAATGGAATGAGATTGTACTGTTTTGGGATGGGGTGTTCTATAGAAATGTGTAAGACTGATTTGGTCTCAAGTGTCATTTAAATCCTCTGTTTCCTTTTTGATATTATTTCTAAGTAGTCTAGCCAATATTAAGAGTATTGTAGTGAAGTCTCTAACTATTAATGTATACTACCTATTTCTTCTTCCTTCAATTCTATCACTTTTTGCTTTGTATGTTTAGATTCCCCAGTGTTGGATGCATATTTATTTAGGATTTAAAGTCTTCCCATTTATCACTATGTAATGCCCATCTTTACTTCTTCTCACAGATTTTTGTCTTAAAATCTACTTTAATATTGAATTGGCCACCCCAGTTCTCTTTTGGTTATTATTTTTATGGAATTTATTTTTTCATCCTTTCACTTTGTACCTACTTTATCTTTGAGCTTATGGTATGACTTGTGTAAACAGATTGTCGTTTAATCATATTAAATAAATTTTCTTTTGAAAAAGAAGTTTTACTGCTTTTAGTTAAAAAAATAGAAAGTCATGCAAATCACTGCCTATGATAAATAAATAAAATTGGGGAATGAAGAAAAGCATTTTGGCCAGTAGTATCCTCCTTGGAGTGAATAGGAACATGGTACTATGCTCCTGCATTCCTTACTCTTCTGTCACTTGTGCAGTAAGATAAGAAAATTTTAATGGAATTTTATTCGCATTCATACTTACCTCCATATTTTCCTGTATTTTCAGGAGCTCTGGTGGCCTCGTATTGTACTGATAACCCAAAGGTGGTACATCTCTGGCAGT
>NW_006399889.1:2679948-2680717 GCF_000299155.1 Elephantulus edwardii | reverse complement strand
TTTATGGCAATGAGTTTGAGCTTTTGTGATTTTTGTTTACCTTCTAGACTTTGTTCAAATGTTGCTTCTCAAATGTCACCTGACCAGACTGCATATGATCACAAATTCTATCTCTACTAATAAATACTACCTGCCCCTCTTTATTTACTCAATTTTTTCTTTTTTCCTTACCAGGCATGTAGTTTTCCTCCAGAAGTGACAAGCCAGATGCAGAATCAGATAAAAAGCACTCTGTCTTTATCAGAGAGCCCACACTTGTATTCATGACAGGTCATGTGCTGAGGAGACTTCCCCTTCATTAGAGTAAGCTGATCATATCATTATATAGCAGTGTCTAATCCTGCCTTATTAGCATCTTAGAGGTTAGGATTTAAAATGTATGAGATAGTTATAATATATTGAGGATCATGGCACACTGACATACATTATTAACCATCACATGATGTCTTATAAAAAGATAAGACTAGACACAGAGACATAGGGAGACAAAGAGACACCATGTGAGCACCCGTTTATAATCAGAAGAATGTCAGAGATTGCTGGCAGAACTGAAATATAGGGAAAAAAACCCCCAACATCAACATAATCTAGACTCTGATATGAACTTTTATCTGTCAGTACTGTAAGAACATAAATTTCTATCTCTTAAATCCATACACTTTTAGTATTCTTATTTTTTCAGCAGCACTAAGGATCTAAAACAATTTACAATATTCACCTCCAGTATAACTTACTTTATTTTTTAAAATTTTTAAAAATTTGTCTACTA
>NW_006399889.1:2652905-2674208 GCF_000299155.1 Elephantulus edwardii | reverse complement strand
AAAAAAATGTATTTGCAATGAATAAGTCATTGATTGTGCAAAATTCAATCATTCTCTCTCCAGCTCCATTCAATACATTTCAAAAAACTATTAACTTGTTTTTGAAAGCAGGAGTGGCATCCACTTCCTTAACACATGCCTCCGGAAACTCAATGAACTTTGATAAATGATGATGGTTATATAAAGGCTTCAGGCCTTTTGTTCATAGGGTTGCTATGTGTTGTGCTTGACTTGACGGCAATCAGCAACAACAGCAACAATAGACTCCTGAAGGGAACTTTGGTGATCTAGTGGCAAGAAACTGTGCTGTAACCCTGAAGGCACACAGTTTGAGGCCACCAGCTTCTCCATGGAAAAAGGATGGGCAGTCTGCTCCCATTCAGTTAAGTACTGCTGAAAACCCTTCAGAGGGTCAGCTATCAGTCGGTTCTATGGTACACATACAACACAACAGACTTCCACAATAACTTCCTAGCTGATATCCCAAACTTCAGTCTTGTCCTGAATACTACTTTTGTATTTCCAAGTGATGTTTCTGAAATGATTTTCCTTTAATATAGATTTTATATTATGTTCAAGGTAAAATCCAAGCTCTTACTTGAGGTGCAAAGCTTTTTGTGACTTGCCACTTCTGGCCCCTCCATCCTCATCCTTCACTAATTCTTTGCTTGTATCCATGTACAATCATGATGAAGTTCTTCCCCAAGTCCTCTTGCCTGCACTTGCCCCACCAATTCCCATTTATCCTTCAAGATTTTATTAACACACCTCTTCTCCTTATTAGCTTATCCAGCTCTAGTTGTCTAGTCTGTAAAGAACTCTGCTGTTAACCCCAAGGCGCTTCTCTGGCAGTTTGAAGAAGAAAAATGTCTTCTCCTCAGAAGAAAGACGGTCACTCTCCTCCTGTGCAATTTACAGCCTTGGAAACCCAATAGAGAGTTAGTTTTGAGTAAATTCTGAATTAATAGCAACGAGTCTTTTTAAGTTTATGTACTTAGTTCTGTCAAATAACTTATTATACTGGTTTGAGTATTGGCCTGTCCTTCTAACTAGATTGTGGGCTACTTGACAAGAAAGTCTATTATTCTCAAAAGCAATCAATGCTTAAAAAAATGTTGGATTAATGAGTTTGCTCAAGCTAGAAATAAGTGCATAGGTGTCAAGGTTAGATCTAACAGAAGGTTATCGTTTGCTGTCAAGTTGGAATCAACTCATAGCTGACCCTGCAGCAGCTTTTCAGACAGTAAATCACATGGGAGGAACTTGCCCATCCTTCTCCTGCAGAGCATCTGGTGGAGTTGAACTCCATACCTTTGGAATTACAGCACAACTTCTTATCATCAGTCCCTCAGAGCCTACCCTCCCACTGAAGACTTTCCCAGTCTTCTCTGTGATGCTAGCATGATGTATACCCAGGCTTCCTGAAATCTGATGCAACCCTCCCTGCCAAGACTCTGAATGTAAAGCTAGCAGTTTAAGATAGAGGGGATTGGTAACACTCGCCATTAAGCAAATTTACACTCTTGGGCCAGCAGCAGCCGTTGGTACTGGTAGCAGCATCCTGCATGCAGAGCCAGCCATGGAAAGAGCAGGCTGTAGCATTTGTGCCAGCAATTGCAAAGAGGCTGCCTCTTCAGGACTGTTTCTGCTGCCTAGTTCTGTAGTGCTCTAGGTGGTGTAGTTCAGCACTTTAATTTTCTAGCCTTGTGGTGACCCCATGAGGAGTCCAGCTATCTTTTTTAAGAATTTCATTAAATCAATCAGAATTCATTTTCTCTTTTATTTTTTTCAGAACTCATTTTTATTATTAGCAACTGTAAGCCCTGACAGATACACAGAGGTTTTAAGTATATGGCATATAATTTTCAATATTCTTTTCAGTACAAAGAAGATCAGGTAAAATTCCAGGGATCTAAAAGCCTGAGCTATTCCCAGTGGGACTGAGTGACCTGCTTGTTCAAGGAACAACTGGCCTGGATTTTACCCCTGTCTTTCCTCAAAGCAGGGGGCAAGAATAGATCTGATTATACCTTTGGGACCTAGAGTAACTTTCCTTAAAAAGAAAAAGAAAACACACACACACACACACACACACACACACACACACTGCCTGTTTTGTAGGGTCAAACTTTCCTGCTCTGTGATAGACTCAATGTTAGCACCAGATGAGACATATTAAGGACCACAGAGAGCTGGGATTTGGTTCTAGCCAGCCATTTCTGGGAAGTCTGAAGGATGAGATGGAATGGCTTTGTTTGTAAGCCAGGGAACAATGCCATGGAGAAGAAACAAAAGCTGAGGCTGGGTCCTTTGCCAGCCTCTGAGAAGCGAGCTTGCCTGAGGACAGAGAACTTGAGTGACACTCTGAGGAGGCTAGTGAGTGGAAGATTTTAATCTATGTACTTGTAAAAACAAAGTGGCAGCTGTAAGTGAGGCAAAGTCTGACTTCCACTCACTTCACAAGGGGAAGGACAACTCCAATGAAGTCAGACATGACCTAATTCTATTGCTAACCCTCCTCCCAGGACTCTTACTGCTCTCCAAAATAGTTTGTGAATTCCTTGCCATGGGCACATAGAATTCACAGATAATCTGATCATGAGGTTTATTAGGAGAGTAACATGTTACTATTCATATTTGAAACACTCAGGGTACAAGTCTTCAATTAGGCAGGTTTTTCTCTGACAAGCTCTCAGGCAGGACCCTCAGCCTCATTTTGGTTTCAGCCTTATGCTCATGAAAAGTGTTGCAAAGTTCTTTTAGTTCTGACAAAGATATACAACCCCAACTCCACCAGCAAGCTTAGGCCTGAATACATTTGACACTAGTTCTGTGGGCAGACCCACAGCAACTTTGTCTTTCATCAATCCCTCCCTGATTCTCAGCCACCTCTACCACTTGCTGCTGCTGTGGCTTCCACTGCCACCTCTCTGTTTTGCTTTTTCTCTATTTTGCACAGGAGACCCCAGCCCTGAGGACACACTGCTGCTTCTTTCTTGATAGTAGTGAGAATCCTGTTTTCTGCCTCTGAGCCTGCTCAATTTAAGCGTCAATTTTGGCACATGGTAAAACTGACCAATCCCCACACTAGTGATTTATCCATTTTAGTTGTATTTTCTTGCCCCAAAGGTGCAATTTCCTTATTTACATTGTGAATAAGCATGTAAGCTCTTTGGTGGGCTACAAATATCAAGATTTGCATAGTTCTGGCCAGCTGTAGAATTAGGGTTACACTGACGATGGCTAGACAAGCCATACTGAATAAATCACTATGGCACAGGGCTGTTTGCTTGTCAACTGCCAGTGAGGTCATCGGGTCAGGTATTCATTTCCCTGACATTGCCTGTCCTCATAATCAACCTGCTTTCTGGAGCACTAACTAATGCTTCACTCCTTCTTCCTTACTGAAACCTATTTTGAACACTAAAATTAGACTGTGCATTCATCTCAAGCATAACACATAACTCATAATGTAATGCTTTTTGCTGGTCTCAGAGCCCTTCTCTCTGGCTTAATGAATAAGGTACCAGTTGTAGTGAAAATGAGGTATGGCTGAAGATCACATGCCAGTCACAGCAAAATCTCTTTAGATAATGAGAATTGAGTCAGAAGGAATGCAGTGTAACTACATGAAGACAATTTTCTATCTTTAGTCTCCTCTTCCACAGAAGGTATCATGGATTGAATTGTATCCCACCAAAATATGTGTTAGCTTGGCCAGGCCATGATTCTCAGCACTGTACAATTATCCCATGTGTTATAAAACGTAACCTCTTTGATGTCAATGAGGAAGGGTTTGAGGTGGCTATGTTATAATGTACTCATTCCCTTCTAGATCAGTCAATCTGTTTTAAGGGAATCAGGGTGAGATGCAACAACTTTAATTACCTTACAGCTTTGATCTGATGAAAGGAGAGTTTCTTCAGGTTAGGCCTACATCACCTTTTGTCTGACAAGAGATACTAGGGAGGAAAGCAGGCAGAGAGAGGGGGCCTCAGCACTATCAAGAAAGAAGATTAAGAGAGGAGTAAGTTCTTGGAGAAAGATACTTGTTCTGCAAGACTTTGGTGAGAGTGAGATCCTGGTGGTGGAGAGAGCGACATTGCTGTGGACAAATGGTGGCAAGGTGTGACTTGAGGCTTCTTGCATTTGTACTGGTCACATCTGGATTTTGCTGTTCTTGCCTTTGATGGTGGAAGGAAAAGCGGCTTGCTGAATTGAAAATGGAGCCTGGCCTAACTGAGGAGTTGTGCCTTGGAAATGTTGGGCTAAAACCTGCACTCATTTTGAGTGATATTGTGATGTTCTCTGCCTCCCACACTCTCCAACTTCCTTCCCTAATAAATCCCTTTGTTGGTACCATAACTGTGAATCTGTGAGTCAGCAATGAATAAAATAATCTCTTCTTGTCGGTGGGGGTCTACAGGTACCATAGGGCTGGGCTATGGGCTCCTGATCCACTTTCTGCTCTAGGGTAGTGAGGGGCTGTATCATTCTTACTCCGTCTGTCCCTTTCAGAGAGATGCTCATGGCCCTGTTCCTCTATGACCCGTTTCCTCCCTACTTATAAACGCCTCAACATGAGAGAAGCAAAATATATAAAGATCTCCAAGGAATTCCACACTTAAGCATGTCGAGAAAAACAAAGACCTTCCTTTAGACCTTACAGATAAGAGAATGCTGGCACTTTGACTTTTCACACCTAAATTGTGAGAAAACAATCCTCTGTTAAAGTTATCTGTCTGCATCTCTGTTGTAGCAACATTAGAAAGTAAGACAGGGCAAGGGAACTAAGACTTGGTCCCTCCCAATAATATCATCCTCATTTTTCTAATGTAGTACCTAAAATACCTAGCTAATATTTTTGATACATAAACAAAAATATAGATACTCAAGCTACAAAGGAATTAGCAATATATGCACATTGTTGCCCCAAATACAATGAGTTGATAGATATGTCTCACAGTTTAGGAGGCAACAGGTCTGAATCCCAGGGACCAGCTTTATGGAAGGTTTCTCTCTCTGGCAGTTCTGAAGGAAGGTTATTGTCTCTGAGCTTCTGCTTCTGGATGGTCTTCCTGTTGCTTAATGAATCTACTCTTCTATTTGAGACACATGACTGGCACAGCAGGATAATGTCCCAGGTTAGGGCAATGTCTCAGCTGAATCTGGTATATTGGTGCCCTCACAGAAGTGGAGACGAGTGAAAGATTCTTCTTTTCAATCACTTGCTAGGCTGCTGAGAGCTGGACAGTAAATAAAGATGACAGAAGGAAAAGAGTACTGAAGATCCTGTGGACCAGTAAAAGAAAGAACAGACACGTCTTGGAGAAACTGCAGCCAGTGCTGCTCAGAGGCTAGGATGGCCTAGGTTCAGCTCACATATACTTCAGGCATGTTGCTAGGAAAGTTGTATCTTGGAGAAGGACATTGTGCTTGAAAAGGTAGAGGGAAGATGAAGGAAAAGAAGACCCTCACTAGGTGAGTTGACACAGTGACTATGGCCATGGGCCCAGGTGTGTCAGAGATTGTGAGAGTGGCTCAGGGTAGGACAGGGATCAGATCTGCTGTTCCTAGGGTTGTTATGAGTCATATTCCAACCTAGGGTTGGTATGAGTCATACTCCACTCAATGGCACCTAGCAACAACAACATTTCTGAGACAAAGTATCATTTCAAAACCACTTTAAAAAAGACAAATATTTTATTGGAGAAAAAAAAATCACTTCCAATTGACACATCTACAGTCCCTGGACGGTACAAATGGTTGACACATTCAGCAGCTAACCAAATGATTAGAGGTTAGGGTCCATCGTTCATGTAGAGGTGTCTTGGAAGAAAGCCCTCACTATCTACTTCTGAAAACTCAGCCATTGAACACCTTGTGCGGCATAGTTCTACTCTGACACACTTGAAGTTTCCATGAGTCAGTGTTAAACCAACAATAATAGATTTGTTTTGTTTTTACAACATCCAAAGATAGTAGTCCTGGAGAGAATGATGCCTAATATAGGCAAGAGGGAAGAAAAGGAACATATCAACCTATCTGGATAACAGCTAGTAAAACCAGGTATGGATGGCATCTCAGTGATCAACCTGGAGAGCCTGGGCCCTAGGACCCCAGGTATTTGGAACTCATACAGATAGGAGTCAAAATAAACACCTAGCAGGAGAACACCTAGGGAAAATCATTTGGGGATAGAAGACCAACTCTGTGGCAGGGCAGAGATGAAAATTCACTAGTGGTATCTCAAAGACCTTTTATGTTGGAAGCAGAATTGCTGTGGTTTACGAAGGTTTTCCAAATGCATCTACCCCAGACAACTACTAACTGTGGCCTGAGACAAATCTTGGGTTATGGGTGATTTGTGGAAGTTAAGAGAATTGTATCATAATGGAAAGACATAAAAATGGAATGCCCTGGGGAAAAAATTTAAAAGTGCTGTAAAACTATCAAAGACAAGAACATCCAGGTCTATGAAAAACACAAACCTACTACGTTACCTTTTACTGATATCACACTGAAGACACTGAAACTGAGGCAATCAGGGATTCTGCCTTAACACCTTACATCAGAGAACTTTACTCTGGTCTTTCTCCAAGCACTCTCACTTCTTGGGGCAAGAAGTCCTCTGGGCCAGCACTCCCTTATATATTAAGCACCAAATACTCAGGACTCAGCAATTCTTTGACTAAATGCCCAACCTTAATTCAAGAACTAGGGGCTTATTCTTTCAGGTCTCTAATTTTGACAAGACACACAATAGGATTTCAGAATGTGATTTTTTTTTTCCAGTAGAACACAGCAGAACTGGGACTGCAGACTGAAGTGTATATACCTTTGTGATCAAAGCTCCTCAATGTGAATCAGGGGTGGCATGAGAAGAATGCATAGCTTCACAATTTCCATTCTTGTCTCAAATAAAATATTGGGAGACTATCTGCCTAAAGTATTATTTCTATGGCAACATAGCTGGGAAGGGACTGACCCCATATGCTGTTTGGCATCTGTTAGTTAATGAGAAGAGGAAGAAAACTGGGTAGATGGGATGTGTGCATCTGCTGCCTTCTGTCCTTACTATGATCCTAGGGAAAGCAGAATTACACAATACCCCTTCCTCAGTCTTCCCAAACAAGAGATAGGTTCAAAACACAAATGTGTGTTTTAAAACAACTCTCCTCACAATTAAAACTTGAGAAAGACAAAGGTGTTCATTCTCCCTCTTCTAATCAATTTTGTATTAGAAGTCCCAAGCAGAGCAAAAGAAAAGACAAAAAGAAAAATAATAGGTATACAGATAGGAAAAACGAAGTGAAATTATCTCTACCCATGCATGATATGGTCCTATGTAGAGAAAGATCAGAGAATCCTCAGGAAAATCCCCAGAGATAATAGTAGCATCTAGAAAAGTTCTATGAGGTTAATAATAACAATAATGATAAATCAACTAGGTTTTTATACATCACCAATGGAAAAGTCTGAAAGATAAATTATGGAAACTATTTCATTTATAGTAGCATCTAAGAAAAGAAAATATCTAGAAATAAATTTAACTAGGGACACGAAGGATTTCTGTTATGAAAACTGTAAAACACTATTGAAAGGTATTGAAGTACACAAAATAAGTAGAAAGATGTACTGTGTTCATGGATATGTACCATCTGGTCAGAAGCAAGCCATACCTGACTCCCCAGCAGATTTTCAGAGACAATAAATTGCACGGAATTTAATTGCCCATCTTTTTCCCATAGAGCAGTTCATGGATTTGAACCAGGTAACTTTGTGTTGGTAGCACAATTCCTTACAGTTAAGCCAGAGCTCCATGTTCATAGACAGGAAGAATTAATATTGGTAAGATGATAATATTATTCAAGGCCCTGTATAGATCCAGCACAGTCCTGGTAAAAATGTTGACAACCTTCTTTTTAGAAATATAAAGACATTTCTCTTGTGACAGGAGTCCATAAATGAAGGCTGCACAGTAAAGTGGTCTTGGGGGGAGGGATTATATAACAATGAAATAATTTTTCTCTTTTCAAAGAGAAGATCAAATTAGGGGGGAGTGGGTGGGCAGGGAGAAAAGTGCAACAGTGAATGAATGGAAATCTTAAGTTTCTGTAAACATTAAAATGAATTAAAAAAAGAAATACAAAGACATTTCTCATATTTTTATAGAATGACAAGAAGCCCTGAATACACAAAAATCACCTCAAGGTGAGTAAGAGACTTGGGAGTAAAGCCCAAAACCATAAAGTTCGTAAGAGACAAACTGGGATCAAGCTTAGAAGCTCTAATCTACAGTATAAAGAGACTGCCAAATACAGCCAGAAATATACACTCTGAGGAGGATAAAACTGTTGAATGAGACCTTCTAAAGATTAAATGCCTATGCTCATCGAAAACTTTTTCCAATAGGTTGAAAAGAAAACCTACTGACTGGGAACAGACATTTGGCAGTACCATCTCAGACAAAGAGTCTCAGAATGAAAGTTTATAGAATACTCCTGGGTCTCCACAAGAAACAGTCCGATAACCCAATTACAAAATGGGCAAAAGACATGGAAAGAATTTTCACAGAGGAAGATATTAAAATAGCCAACAGACATACAAAGAAATGCTCCAAATCACTGGCAATAAGAGAGATGCAAATCAAAGCCACAATGAGATACCATCTCACTCTAGTAGCAGTGGTAAAGTTTAACAGGACAGTAAGTAATAACTGTTGGAGAGGATAAGGTGAGATAGGAACTCTTATACATTTGTTGGTGGGATTGTACAATGGTATAACCACTCTGGAAGGCAGTTTGGCTAAAAAAGTTGAACATAGAAATTCCATATGACCCAGCTATTCCAATGCTTGGAATATACCCCAAGAAAATGAAAACTGAGGCTCAAATGTAAACTTGTACACCAATGTTCATAGCAGCATTATTCACCATCGCAAGAACATGGAAAAAGCCCAGATGTCCAACCACAAACAAATGGACTGAGAAATTGTACATTCATACAACAGAATACTACACAGCTCGCAGGAACAAGAATTTTTTAAATTACTACCTGATTTGGGAGGGACTGGAGAGCATTATGCTGAGTGAACTAAGTTTCACAGGGCAAATACTGTATAAAACTATTATTGTAGAATGAATATGAAGATCCAAGGCATGGGGGAGGGTGGGAATAGAGGGGTATGGATAGGGCGATAGGGTGTTAATCATAGGGTTGCACAATTAGATAAGACTTCAATAAAAGTGAAAATACAAGTCATGTGTTATTGTTAGGTGCTTTAGATTTGGTTCCAACTCATTGTGACTGTATGTGCAACATAACAAATCTTGGTCTGATCTTGCATCATCCTCACCAATCTCTGTTATGCTTAAAAAACAATTACTGTAGTCTCCACATGAATCTACTTCATTGAAGATCTTCCTTTTACTCATGCACTTTCCCAAACAGGATGTCCTTTTCCAAGGACTGGCCCTTCCTGACAGCCTGCCCCAAATATATGAGGTGAAGGCTCACCAAACTTCCCTTCGAAGAATCACCCTGGCACACTTCTTCCCAAACAGATTTGTTTGCTTTTTGGGCAGTCTGTGAGATATCCAGTATTCATCATTGCCTCCACAGTTCAAAGGCATCATTTAATTATTCTTCAGCCTCTTTAATTTACTGTCCAAGTTTCACATGCATATGAAAATACTGGTAATGCCATCACTTGGCTTAGGTGCACCTCAGTCTTTCGGATGACATTCTTGTTCTTAGCACTTTAAAGAGGTTCTTGGCACTTTTGGGAGCAGATCTGCCCAATGCAGTGTATTGTTTGATTTCTTGATGGCCGTTTTCATTAGTGTTGAGTGTGGATTCAAGTACAATTCAATCCTCGACAACATCAATCTTTCATCTTTTTGTTGTTGTTTATTGATCCAGTTGTGAAGACTTTGGTTTTCTTTATACTGAGCTGTAATCCACAGTGAAGACTATAATCTTTGAGCTTCATCAATACATGGTATCTAAGCAAAGGTTGTATTATCTGTATAAGACAGGTTATTGTACAACCTTGTAAGGATTGTTCTACAATCCCAATGCCACACTCTTCTTCATGCAGTTAAGCTTTTTAGATTGTTTGTTCAGCACACAGATTAAGTAGGTATGATAAAAGAATACAACTCTGACATATGCTTTTCCATATTTTAAATCTTGCAATATTCCCTTGTTCTGTTCAAACAACTGCTTATCAAACAACTGTCCACCTATTTGCATGAGCCCAACTATGTCTTCTGGAGTTCCCATTACATATTCTGGGAGAATATGCTTTGAAAGTATATAACTGATAAGAATTCATAAGCAAATAATATATATGCCTTCTATATATTTGACTATATATATCTGTATATATATCTAAATAAATATATTATCTACATCTATGTATTTATGTCAGGAAAAGATGGGCAATCTCTTTCTGTGGTATCTATAACCTCGAAAACCCTCTGGACAGTCAGCTATGAGACAATTACTGTTCAATGGCAATGAATCCAGATAGATAGATAGATAATGACGATAGATAGATAGATAGATAGATAGATAGATAGATAGATAGATAGATAGATGATAGATAGAGTGAGTGAGTAACTGGGGCAGTGGGACTTGGAGTGTTGGAATTAGTAAGACTGGCTCAGGACAGGGTAGGGTTCAGTGCTGCTGTACATATGATCACTATGCGTCGCAGGCAACTCGATGGCACATAACAACACTGTATCTATATCCGTCTGTCTGGATCTATCGTCTATCTATCTCTCTACCTATCATCTATCTACCTACACAGAGAGAGAGTGAGACAGAGAGTACATGATAGAGAACTCTGGTGGCCTAGTGGGTAGGGAGTAGCAATGTCAACACAAAGTCATATGGGTCGAATCACTAACTTATGGGAGAAATATGAGCAATCTTCTCCAATGCTATTTTCAGTCTCTAAAATCTGTTGGAGAGTCAGCTATGAGTCTATTCCAACTCAACAGCAATGAGTTTTTAGTTTACCTATCTATATTCAGATTATTAATAGCTGCAGGTTGCTTGGCTCCAGAATCAACACTCTTGGTATCAGCAGTCAGGAAATTAAAAGACAAATTGCATTGGGAAAGTCTGTTGTCAGAGACCTCTCCAAAGTACTGAAGAGAAACGATGTTAGTCTGGAGAATAAGGTGCACCTGATTTGGGCCATAGTCTTCACAATTACATGTTATGTATGCATCAGAAAGCTAGACAATGACTAGGGATGATAAAAGGAGAATTGATACCTTTGAGCTATGATGTTGGAGAAGAGTATTGAATATACCATGGATGGCTAGGAGGACAAACAGGTTCGTCCTAGAGAGGGTATAATCAGGCTGCTCCTTGGAAGCAAAAATTCTGAAGCTTCACCTGACATACTTTGGATATGTTCCTTGGAGAGGAATGTTATGCTTGAGAGGGTGGAGGGACAGTGCAAATGAGGGAGACCCTTGTTGAGATGGATTGATTCAGTAATTGGGGTAATGGGAGATAGTAAGATTGGCACAGGATAGAGCAGGGTTTAAGGCTGTTGTACATAGGGTCACTATGAGTCGTGAACAACTCGATGCCACACCACAGCAACAACAACATCTACTTTTATATGTAACTTTGATGACTTAACATCAAAAAGAAAAATAAACCACTCATGTAATAAGCAACTGACATGAGTAGATACTAATATTTTAACAAATTAGGTATTAAAATTTTTACACTTGGAAATAAAAAATTAGGGAGGGTGAAAAGTCTAAATATAAAGGTTTTTTAACTTTATAATTACAATAACAGAGGGTGAGAAGAGAAGACTGTATGCTAAGTACAACTAAACATTTCATGGAATTCATTTTTTCATAGTTCAAAGTTTGTAGTCATGGTTCTGAGCGTGTCTACAGTCAATTGTCCTTATAAAGTTTTAAAAGTTTCTGTCTACCTTCTAGATTGCTGGGTAGTGTCTTGGTCTGGAACACATGTTAGAGATCATTCAAAGTAAAGCGATTGATTTCTATTTGTCTGTAACAGCAGAAGGAAATTCGGGGATTATAGAAGGAAGCAACCTGTAAATTTAATTGCAAACTGCTACCTTTATTACCCCAAGTTCTGAAAAAAATGAATGGTGCCTTGCTACTGAGGCCCAATGTTTTGCTCAAGGACTCAGTAGTTCAATTGTGATCTAAAGGAAGGAAAAATGTGAAACAGAATGACATTCTTAATAGAAACCAGACTTGTTTGATATGTTGAGACTGGTTGCTGTTAGGTGCTGCGGAGTGGAGTGTGACCCATAGTGATCTTGTGAACAACAGATCTGAACCCTGTCCTATCCTGGGCCATCCACACATTTTCTGACATAGCTGAGATGGGAGAAACTACCAAATCCATAGCCTGGGAACATCTTTTAAACCTTGATCCAAAGCCATCTCAGGTAATCAGTTTTAATGAAACAATTTAGTTCTCTTATACAGTGGCCAGTATAGTGTTACATACCGGACAATCCCAGATTCTACACATCCAATGTTCTGTTTGGCATTCCTGGCCAGATCTGGAGTGAAAACATTGTGACATATTAACGCTCCTTCCACTGACAGGTGGAGGCTGTTTTCTTTGCCCTGGAGTGTAAGCCAACCTGTCATTGATTGAATGAATAGTGTGATGAAAATGATGATATTTCACTTCTAGGCTCGTCTCCTGTAAGACTGAAAACTTTTGTGTTGGTCTGTTGGGAGCCAGTCACCACATCTGAAAAGTGAATATCCTGAGACCACCTTGCTGGAGAAACTGAAGCCACGGGGAGAGGTGTAGGAGCTGAGAAACCACATAGAGAAAGAGAGAGAGAGAAGCCAAGATACACTGAGGCTCCAGTGGTGTGGGTGGACAGGCCATCTGGAAAGGTCTCCCAAGAGCCCACCGCAGCTGAGACATGTGGTGCAGAGCTAAACAGCCCTGGACATTCATCCCCAAACTCCTGACCGACAACATTGTGAATAAAAGAAAATGGTTGTTATAGGTCATTAACTTGGGATTGCCTTCCTCCTCCCACCCCCAGCAAGAATGTCCAAAACATTCCTAAAGGCTTTGTAGGAAAACTTTGACTTCCTTGAAGCTTAGCAACAGCAACACAAACATTTTTTCCAAGTTGATCCCAACTCATAGTGATCCTACAGGACAGAATAGGACTGCTGCACAGGGTTTCAAGGCTGTAAATCTTTATGGAAGCAGATTTCCTTTTCATCTTGTGTAGCAGCTGGTGGTTTTAACTAGAAACCTTTTATTTAGCAACTAAGTGTGTTAACCACTGAAATTCTAGGTCTCTTCCTCCTTTAAAGATTGTTGTTGTACTTGATGGAGTTGAGCTGACCCATAGGTGACCCTCCATGGTTTTTCAGAGGCAGTAAATCACACAGGAAGAGCCCATCTTTCTTCTATAGAGCAGCTGGTGGATATGAACTGTGTACCTGTGCATTGGCTGCTCAATTCCTTACCTCTAAGCCACCAAGAACTCCAGAAGAGATAGTTCTACTCTATTACATAGAGCTGTTATGAATTGACAGTGACTCAACATCACCCAACAACAATAGCAACTTGAATAATAGTGATAAAATAATCTGAAATTTAGGACACAATGCCAATTAACCCAATTTATTTACTAGTTTTAGTGTCTGAGTATCTTGCATCCCTTAGTCCTCCAGGCAATCTTATAAGTGCTGTTGACCCATTTTATATTTCTTCATCTAACCTCTTTTTTCAAATGATGTGTGACATGAGTCAGGCCACACAGAAATAGGCTACATCTTGGAATCCTATGGGAATCTTCTGAAGCTGAAAGGGCCCTGAGAGACCATCACCTTTTAAAGAAATGATTTAGAGAGAACAAAGGAGAGTGAGTAACTTGGTCAGGAAGTGTGAGGAAGAGCCCGGCCAAGGACCCAAGATACCTCTTACTTACCCATCTTCTTGACAATGGTGCACAAATGGATTGACTCAGAGTGGGCTTGGATCATTCCAAGTTTGTGGTGAAGATCTCCCCCCCTTCCCCGCCAACTCCAATAAATTTGCTATTCTGATTGCTTTATGCCACCTAATTGAACTATCTTACTTAGCTATTTTAAGACTAGTTGGCCTTCAGGATCAGATGTGAATTCAGGTCCTAATTAAACTATTTCTTACCTGTACTCAGTTGATTATTTGAATAGTGTCTGCAAAATCCCTATCTACACAGAACTTCAGAATGTGACCTTACTTGGACATAGTCCTTGCAACATGTAATTTGCTACAACAGAGCCATACTAATTAGGGCAGCCCTTAAATCTATTTGACTGTATCCTTACAAGAAGACCCTATGAAGAGGCAGAGAGAGAAAGGGAGAAGGTCATGTGATCAATGCCGATGCAAGCCAACGTATGCCCAGTATGGATGGAAGAGACAAGAATGGATTCTTCCCTAGGGCCCTGCAGAGGGAGCCTCACTATGATGGAATTTAGTCTCAAGAAGCATGAGGGAATACATTCTTTTAAACCACTCAGTCTATGGAAATTTGTTACAAATTTCCCAGGAACCTAATGCATTACCTTTGTTTCCTTGGGCAAGCTATTTCAATTTTCTGTGTTTCAGTTTCTTTATCTATAGAATGAGATGTTGGCCTTTTTGTTTGTTATAGATTTGTGTGTATGCTGTTGTTGGATGTCATTGAGTTGGTTTTGACTCGTAGTGACCCCATGGATTACAGAAAAAAGCAGTGCTCGGTTCTGTCCTCAGTTGTCACAATAACAGGTACATTTAAAGCCCGTTGTTGCTGGCACTGTGTATGAATAATGCTAAGTTGTAATGAGATTACATGTGTAAATTGTTCTTCATGGTGTTGGCACGTGGAAAATGTGGTGAAATGTAATGAATTGCTAGCTGTTGCTGGATGTCAGGGAAAAGAAATGTCTAGAGAGAGAGCTTTTGCCTTTCAACCAGCGCTGTCCCAAGATGCTCATCGTGTTTCCCAACAGTACCAATCAGGAAGCAAACAACATTCTTCAGGTGGAAGGAAAAACAAGCAGGTGATGAGCTGGTGTCAGGTCTGAGTTTATCCCTGGAGCTAGGAGGAAGGAAAGAGCATTTTCAGAGAAACCTCTTGGTTGGGGCAAATAATAAGACAGTTCTCTGTGGAAACACATGCCTTTTTTTGTTTGTTTGTTTGTTTAAAGGAAATAATTTTCTTCATTCTCTGCCTCTCTCCTTTTTTTCTTTCCCACTTCCCTTTTCTTGCCAAGTCATACTGACTCCAACTCTGTGATAAATGAAAGAGAGAGTAACCATATGAAGAACACAAAAGAACCTACTGTAGATTAGAGATGAATGGTGTCTCTTTGCCTTTCCTCAGAACCCTGACAAGATCTGGCTCTATCTATGCCCGGAGTTCCTCTAGGCTCACTTGCTTGTTTGCCTCCTACATTACCCCTCCCCTTCTTCCTGGTGCTTTTGTGGGTTTACAATCCTCCCTCTTCCTCAGACAATAAGGTTTAGAGCAGCAACCTTACCCCAGGCTGCCAATAAGACCACCTGGTGTTGGCTTCCTATTTAAGTGCTGAGGATGACCTTCCCAAAGCTCCAGTGGATTATTCTAATGCTTCTAGTCACCACTTTCAATCTGTATTCATTCCACTGGCAAGAGTTTATGTGGCAGCCATTGAAATGTTATTGTTGTAAGACTCCTACACATTTACTTCATTTGTTTATGGTTTTCAGTTTTCCTAGATTCACACTTTGTAGATTCCATGTTATATTTTTTTTAATGACTACTTACAGCTGTTTCTTCTTATTTTGAGTTGCAAATGAAAGCCTTCCTCAGTCCAGGTCTTCAAAGTGGACTCTACTTGGAGGAAGCAGCTGCCCTCCGGTTATCTGCTGAGTGCCTTCATGTGGCTCTTTCCCCACCCCCCCTGATGTAGATTGGCAGGTCCTTCTTCCCAGTTTGTCTTTGTCTGGAAGTTCCACTGAACCATGTGCATTGTGGGTGATGCTTTTAGTATTTGCAACACCAGTGACACTGTTTCCAGAATCACACGGCGAGCCACCACAGTATGGCAAACTGATCCAAAGGGGGTGACTCCTGAACGTTACAACCTGGGAACCCTATGGAGCAGTTCTACTCTATCATTAGGTCACTGGAAGTTGAAACTCAATTTCCCAGCAGCAATATCCACTGTTTGGTAGTACTGTAAGCCTAGCAGTAAACCAGACAGACAAGCTCTGTTCTTGAGTAGCATACAGTCTCAGAGGGGAAACAATGAATAGAGATACTTGGGAAAGCCAATATCTAAGTGGACATTTCTTAATGGATATTCATAGAAGACTTTTTAGTAACAAATCTGATATAGATGCTGGTGGGGAGTTTCAATAAGATGCCAGGGCTGGAAACAGAGGTGTTTTTCCCTTCTAACTTTGTTGAGGTATAATTTATATATTATAAATGAATCTATTTTATGTGTAGAATTCAATAATTTAGCAAATTTGCAGGATGTGTAACCATCACTATAATTCAGTTTTAAAACAATTTTAACACTGTAGATGTTGACACAACTACATTCCCTGAGGAATTCTATAATCCACCTTAGAGGATCCATGGAATCTGACCATGAAAGTTATCTTCGTCCTTGTCCTGGTAATGAGAAGCTTAGAACATTAGCTACCCTGTTGCTTTAAACGCCTTGGAAATAAGTCTTGCCAATCTCTCTAAAGTACGTGCTCTAATGCTGTGCCTTTTTATAATTTTATCCTTTTCTTTTTATTTTTTAATCATTTAATGATGCATTTCCTTAAAATGCATGTGGAAGTCAGTTCTTTTGTAGAACAAAGAGATAGCATCACTTGGTGATCAAAAAGTAGTCAAAACCTAGTGACACCAGTTGCCTTCCAGGTGACTTGACTTAAGATAACCTCAGGTGAGTTAGAACAGAGCTCTGTGCCACCAGCTACTCATTGCTTGAGTTTTTTAGAAGTAGGCCCCAGACCTGTCTTCTAAGGTGCTGTGAAGTGAATTCAAGCCTTTGCTCTTTCCAGTAGTAGTCAAATACATCAACTATTTCCTCCACTCAGACACTGCTTTGGTACCAACACCATATTTAGAAATGTCATGCTCCTGCTGTCATTGAGGTGGAATTGACTCATAGTTGATCCTTCAGTGAGTTTTTGGAGGCTGCATACCACACAGGAAGAGCTGGCTCATTTTCCTCCTCAAAGCCACTGGTGGATCCAAACCACAGAGAGAGGCTGCCCTTTTTATTAGTAGTGCAACTCTGTGTGGATGGCACCCTCAGAGCTTCCCTGAGAAGCATTGTTGTTGTTAGGTGCTGTCTAGTCAATTATGACTCATAATTACCCTGTGAACAATGGATCTGAGCCCTGTCCTTCCCTGAGCCATAGTCATCATCTCTGCTATTCTTGAGTCCATTGCTGTAGTCATTGGGCCAGTCCATCTCATTGAGAGTCTTCCTCTTTTTTGCTGACTTTTCCAAACTCGTTGTCCCTCTCCAAGAAATAGCCCCTCCAAACAACATGCCCGAAAGATATGAGACAAGGCCTCCCCATCCTTGCCTCTAAAGAACACTCTGGTTGCAGTTTCTCCAAGACAGATCTGTTTCATCTTTTGACAGTCCATGGGATGTTCAAGACTCTTCCACAACACCATAGTTCAAAGGCATTGATTCTTCTTCTGTCATCCTTAGTCGAACTCTCAGATACATAACAAGAATTGAAAAGACCAAGGCTTGCATCAGGTGCACCTTAGTCTTTAAACTGATATCTTTGCTCTTTAGCATCTTGGAGTGACATAAAAGAAAAAATGGGGAGTGGGGAAAGACAGAAAGAAAAGTACAAAATCAGCCAAAGAGAAGAAGATACTTAACCAGATGGATTGACATGGTTATGGCAATAATGAACTCAAACACAGTGGCAATTACAAGGATTGTGAAGGATTTCAGTTTGTTGTATATAGAGTACCTTTGAGTTGGAATGGAATCCATCACACCTAACTAAATCTAGATAGGATCAACAGATGAATTTCTGCTTATCACAAAAGGCCATCAGATTGTAGCAACTGGGTTCCACTTATTTTTCCTCCAGTGATGCACAAGACCTTAGAGTGAATGAAAGCTGAAATACAACCCAATTTTGCAAGAAAAGTCTGGAGACAGCAGGTGGGCTGCATCTCATAGACATTGGCATGTGCGCAGCCGGCAGGCTGGCTCAGGGCTGTGCTGACTTGGCGATTAAGCTGCAGCAGATGGGCGTCTGGGTGAGATGGGGAGATTAGGTGTACTCATTTGTTTTCTTCAAGGGATTTACAAACCTGTATCCACTGCATTTCACCACAAAGGTACCTGACAAATGAACCATTTGAAAGCAGCAAGCTGCAAGGAAATGTCAGGCACAGTGCTCAATTTATAGATTCAAATTGTCACTCAATTTGAACCTTGGAGAATAGTTCTCACAGATTTTTAGGCATCACTTTTGTAATCAGTCAGCAGGTGTTTTGTTTCACAGAGTCCCGGCTGTGCCATTGGTAGGAAATAGAAATACTGACTTTCTGGGGATTGTGAGCAGAAAGTCAGCAGTTTGAACCCACCTAGAATTTCCACAGGAGAAAAGGTTTGATGAAAATATATGTGGTGAAAATATGCTCCTAAAAATATATGTGGTGTCAAGTTGCATCCAGCTTATAGGAAAGGAGTGTACGATAGCACGATGCCCCACTTGATCCTGTGACATCACCGTAATCACTGCTGTGCTTAAAGTCCATTGTTGCAGCCTTTGTGCTAATCCATCTGGTGGAGGGTTATAAAGAGAATAGTCTAGGAAAAAAAATTCTGTGGGGGAGTTCTACTTTGGCAAGTGGGGCCACTATGAGTTGGAATGGACTCAGGCACCCAACAGTAGATGCTTCCAACCTCCCATAGTGAGAATGGGCCAATGGAAGGAAAATTTAATTGGTGGTAGCGTGTGTCTGACAACCCCAGTCCTGGGGACACATTGTTAGTGACCATGATGCTCAGTTGCCCGTTAATTTGCTCCTTTCCTGGGTTTACAAGTGAGGATACAATGGAGTCTTTGATTCTGTGTGTGTCAGGACATTTATTCCCCTTGTTATCTTAACATTTTAATCTCGCTACAAACTGATTAGTGTTGTTTTCAGTGGGGAAGCATCCTCTGTTGAAGAAAGTATGTGTGTGCAAGAATCTACCCCCACGTTTATTCAAGTGTTCCCAGCAATCTCTTTATTTGACTCCATGGCTCAAGTGCTTCTAGCATTGGTTTGGCACCAACTGTCCTCATCAGTGTCCTCTGTAAACACCAAGTGACAAGGAAATCTTTCTAGGAGATGGTCACTGACATTTCCTCCACAGAGTTCATGTGG
The DNA here is from genome assembly GCF_000299155.1 of Elephantulus edwardii. Classification (NCBI taxonomy): domain Eukaryota; kingdom Metazoa; phylum Chordata; class Mammalia; order Macroscelidea; family Macroscelididae; genus Elephantulus; species Elephantulus edwardii. Next base: position 2,654,770 of record NW_006399889.1, on the reverse strand, counting down.
TTAACATGACCAGATCAGAAATCTGTCTAAGAAGAAAATGTTGACAGAGAGTTTGCCGGAGAGAACACAAATTCTGTTCAGATAAATGTGGAGTTGAGTCTGCTACTTACTTCCTGTTCAGTCTTGGGTAAATTGTGGAGTATCTCTGAGACATACGTTTCTTAGTATTAAATGTAAATTCTATAACCCACCTTTCAGTGTTATGAAATAAATAAGTAAGTAATTGGAGTTACTTGAAACTCAATATTAAGAAGACAAAGATTCTTACCACTGGGCCAATTGGCAGCACCATTATAGATGGCGAAAAGACTGAGGTTGTTAACAATTTCAGCTTGCTTGGCTCCACAGTCAACCCTCTTGCCACCAGAAGTCAGGAAATCAAAAGACAAATTGCGTTAGGGAAATATGCTCAAAGACCCTATCAGAGTGCTAAAGAGCAGTGATATTACTCTAGAGACTAAGGTGTACCTGATTCACGCCATGACTTTCACAATTGCCTACTATGCATCAGAGAGCTGAATGACAGAAGAATCGATGCCTTTGAGCTGTAGTGCTGGAGAAGAGTCTTGATCATACTATGGACTGCCAAGAGAATAGACAGGTCTGTTTTAAAGAGGGTGAAACCAAGCTGCTCCTTGGAGACAAGGATTTGAAGCGCCATCTCACATACTTTGGCCATGTGGCCAGGATGGATCAATCCTTGGAGAAGGACATCATGCTTGGAAGGGTGGAGGCACAGCACAGGAGAGGAAGACTCTGGATGAGTGTCTGAGGTAATAGGGGCAAGTGTGTAGGAGACAGAGAGAGTGGTTCAGGATAAGGCGGGGTTCCAAGCTACTGTACATAGGGTTGCTATGAGATGCAGGCTACTTGATGGCAAATAACAACAACAACAATGGGAGTAGAATGGTTTGACCAGTTGCCATCAAGTTGATTCTGGCTTATGGTGACCCCATGTGTGTCAGAGTAAAACTGTTCCAGTGGTTGACTTTTTGGCTATAAATCTCCAGGTTTTTCTTCTAAGGCATGTCTGGGTGAAGTCAGACATCCAAAATTTTGGTTAGCAGCACTAACCATTTGTGCCACCAAAGATTCTGACAGTGGTTCACTTTGTCACTACTATGGACATGCAATGCAGCCTTTCTCTTTCATTGTGTAAATCTACTATGATTTTCCAAAACTCCTATAGTATTTCTTTTACAAAAGCAATTTCCTAGTTAGAACTGGTAGATTATTGTCAGTTTCTCTGCCCTATATTTAGGAATTAGTTTGTCATCATGTATGGGACAAGATCATCTCACTATGAAGAATTTCTACATAATGTATAATATATCATGCTGGTAGAAAATGTGGTGACATTTTAAGAAAATACTTCTAAGATCTCTGCATTGTGCTGATCAAGTTAAAGACAATGTTAGCTCTTTTGGAGAAACAAGATTTGGACCCACTAGATTGAATCTGGGTCTATTTATTTGATTTTTGTTTGGTTCCATGCCCTGCAGATTATACTCTTCTCTGTGACAAATGTTATTTTGATGATCCTTTAATAGTTAAGACACTTCATGTAGTATAAGTAACATTGCTTTAAAATATTATAGCCATGATATTATGATGCATACTCTGTAATTACTTATACTTTAAAAATACACATTCTAGATTCCCATGGGCAACAAATACATTTTGATTAACAGATACTGCCATGGACATGCTCACCAAATCATGCCAAGAAATCTGGAGAATGACCACTTGGCCAACTGACTGGAAGAGATCGATATTTGTTCCTACCCCAAAGAAAGGTGACCCAACAGAATGTGGAAACTACAGAACAATCTCACTGATTTCACATGCAAGCAAGATTTTACTGA
>NW_006399889.1:2646915-2651657 GCF_000299155.1 Elephantulus edwardii | reverse complement strand
TCTCTACCTAGTTGTGTGGCTAACCCAAAGACCACATCTCTAAGTCAGTTTGAATCAGTTAGTGGGTCCATAGGAGAATGACGAGCTATTTCCTAACATGATTGACAGCCTTGGAAATCTGCTGAAAGGTTAGCTATGAGTTGACCCCAGATGGATGACAATGAGAAAAAGAGAGAGAGACACTGAGAGATAGATGAACAGACAGAGGGAGTCAGTGAACAAGACAGAAAGACCCACTGAGATCTCAACTATGAGGATGGATTCTTCTGATGGTGTAATGTATTTCATACTGGTACTAACTGAAAGATGAAATCAAGAACTCAATGCTATTGTGTCAGAGCCGATTCATAGTTGATCCTTCAGAGGGTTTTGAGATTGTGAGTTGCACTGGAGATTAGCCATATTTCTCCCATAGAACCACTGGTGAATTCAAACTGACAGTGAAGTATGGCCTTTGGGTCAGCAATGCAGGTCTCTATAGAGGAGGCCACTAAACGTCAGTGGTTCTAACTGAACAGCACTCAGCCAGAAGAGATGAGCTGTCTCTTCCTGTAAAGATTTGCAGGCTTGGAAACCCGATGGAGGATTGCAATGAGTCAGGATAAAATAGTAGTGTTGCTTTGTGTGTTTTGTTTGGTTTTGTATTTCATCTATAATCAACTCAAAATGACTCACTGCCATAGAGTCTGAACTGACTCATAGCTGACCTTCCAGTTATGTACTCTAGGTTTTCAGAGGCTGTAAATTGCATGGGAGAAGATTATGTTGGAGCAGTTGGCAGATTCACACCACCAACCTTTGACTTGGCAGTACAGTCACTAGGTCATCAGAGTTACCTATAATATAAAATACCAATTGTATTTTATTTTAATATTTGGAATCTCTCACATTTGCTTAATATAATAGTTTAAAAATAATTTCATACATGATCACTTCTTACATCAACACTAAATAACAAAACAGAAACAAACACAAAATATGTGTTATTATCCTCATCTGGAAGATAGGACTGTTTGTTGGGACTCAAGTAAGTGAAATGACAGCTAGTAAATGTCAGAGCCATCACTGAAAATAGCTTTTCAGACGCCTGATCTAATCAATATTTTCCTACTACACAGCGCTGCTTTCCTGACGTGTTGATTAATTGTCAATCTCTAGAAGAGACTGGGTGATAGAGTGGAGAAATAGATTCGCTTCATTTCCTTGCTCTTGCTCATGGGATGTTCCAGTGTAGTCAATACCCGCTGAACAATGATGTCTGGGTGGAGAGATAGCCGCTGTGAGAAAATGAATGCAGAAAATCAATAGTGTGATCAATGTGGTAGAGGGAGGGACGTTATCGTTCAGTCATCACATAATTTACCATAGAAACCAGGGCACTTTTGAGAATCAAAAGTATTGGGAGAGCAGGTATAAATTGATGCCAGAGAAACCATAATTTGGTCCCCCACATGTGCAATATCACAGGAGAGTAATATAGTGAAAACAGAGAGGCATATAGATTGAAAAATAATTGTCTTATAGAACTATTTCATCCCTCAATCTTCCCCTTGGACTCCATAAGGAATTCCTCTTTATCTTGTGTTTTTAGTGCTTAACACCTAGGAACAATACCTAGTCCCTAGTAAAAGTTTCTTTAAAAAAATACCCCTAAACCAATGCATTGTTATCGAGTGGGAACTAACTCATAACTAACTCTTCATTGAGTTTCTGAGGTTGTAAATCACACAGAGGGAGATTCAAACCTCCAGAAATGTGCTGTCTTTGGTTAGTAGCACAACTCCCAAAGAGCTATACCACTAAAATAAAAGTACCTAGCATTGCTGTAGGGTTGGAACTGACTCTTAGCTGAGGCTCCAGAGGATTTTCAGAGGATGTAAATTGCATGAGAGGAGATTGCTCATCTTTCTCCTTTGGAACAGCTGGTGGATTAGAATTGTGTTCCTTTGGATTGGAAGTGCAATTCCCTACCCATGAGGCAGCCACCACTTCCTGGTCCCTAGTAATAATACTTAAACTGAAAAGAATAAAAAAGAACAAAGCCAAAAAACCCTCATAACCATCAGATCAGAACTCACTCATAACTGACCTTTCACTGGGTTTTCAGAAGCTATAAATTGCACAGGACAAGATTGCTTATCCTTCTCCCTTGGAGCAGCTGGTAGAGTTAAAACGCCTGCCTTTGGGTTGGCAGCACAACTCCTCATCCTCTATGTCACCAGAGCTCCCTAGGAAGCTCCCTAGCTCCTAGAAGGTGCTCAGTAAATGAATCAATGAATTGACAAATAGCTAAGTATATGGTAGTACAGGTGTTCTCAGGACTATGACAATAGTATGGATTTTCTCTTAGGTGCCTCAAGTTAAGCATGCTCAAAGCCTGTGACACCCATGGGTACCTGCTGAACTTCCTTCTTTCCTCTCTGCTGTTCACAGTCTTCACGAATGGGCATCACCATCCACTATTCTTCAAGCCTGGGGATCAGTCTTGACCCTGCTTTTTCTCTCCTTAACCTCCCAAGTCTCCTTAATCGCTGAGTCTTAGAAATTCTGCCTCCTGTATCTCTCAAACATGTGAACTTTGCTCCATTCATGCCTCCACTACTGCGGTCCAGGCTTGCCTCCACTGGGGAGATGGTGCGATGTGGGACTTTCAGGGGGAAAACTTGTGTATTCCTGGACAAAACGTGACCACCTGGATCTAAGTCACGTAACTCTTGCCAGGCCTATTGTAGTCGCCTCTCCACACTCACAGATGCTTCCTAGAATCCACTCTCTTCTCTACACAAGTGCAAGGATAATCTCTGTAAAATAAAAACCAAGTCATGTAGTTGGTGGAAACCCTGCAGTGATTTTCTAGATCTCTAACCTGTCACCATATTCTTCATGCTCTGATTCCTACTCACCTCTCTCCCTTGTCTCCATATTTTTCTCCACCATCTAAGCTCCTGTATCTCTGAGCTTCTCCTGGTTACGCAAATGCCCCACACTCTTTGCCTGAGTCATCATACAAGCTGCTGCCCTGACTTGAGTGCCCTGAGCTTTTTATTAACCCACTGTTCCTATTTTAAATCCCAGCTCAAGAATAGAATTTGTTGTAAAAGTCACAGAGTCTGGGTGTCTTCATCACTGGTTGATATCATATTCTGCCTTGGTTTCACATGTGACTTACCTGGAAACATTAGAGAATTGTGATGCACACAGTCCATACATTAGACCAGCTCAATAATCACTTCTTAATACAGAGCCAGACATCACGTTTTTCAGACCTACCAGGTGAAACCAATGTGGATCAAGAACCACTCGTCTATGGTGAAACTTCCCTGGACCCTGGTGATTTTTCACTTGCACCTATTTTGATTACTTCCACTGTATTCAGGGAGCTCTGGCGGCCTAGGGGTAAGGATCTATACTGACAACCTGAAGGTATATGGTTCAAATCCACCAGGTATTCCATGAGAAAAAGATGGATAATTTCTTTCTTCACTGTTTACTGATTTAGTATTTCTGAAAACCTGATGTAGGGTTAGCTATGGCTCAGTTTCAACTCAAAAGTACATAACAGCATTATCTGTATGCATTATACACATGCCTCAGATATTACTCATCACTCTGTCCTTCAGGACAGGGACTTCGTAACCCATCTTAGTGTTGCCAGTGCCTGGTTTGTGCTTTAAAATCAGTTACTGTCAAGTCAATTCTGACTCAAGGTGACTGATTCCATATGTAGGTGAAATTGTGCTCCACATGCATTTCAATGGCTAGTTGGTTTTTTGTGAATTTGTTTCTTTTTTTTTAAAGCTCGCCAGACCTGTGTTCTGAGGCACTTCTGAGTGTTCTTGAACCTCCCTTTAGTTAGCTGTTAACGTGTGTTGACCATTAGCACTACCCAGGGACTTCATGGGTGCTTCACTTGATATTAATTTGATGATAGACCAGTAGAGAGGGGCATTCCTGCCATTTCCGCGTATAAATGTGGGCCTTGAGAGGCTTTTATTCTTGAATCCAATCTTACTCTTCCCCAGAAAAAGGAGGGGAAAATTTATTCAGTAGCAATGGCCGCATGTTCTTTGTAGGCTAAGAAAGTGAGGTCCAATGAGATCATGGTTAAAAACGGTCAGGGATGAGTTGAAGGTGAGTATAAATAATGCTGTGATGGTCATCAGACACATTAGACGCATCTGTGTGTCCTTCAACTGGTTATTTTTTGCTTTTTTTGCAACCCTGTCTGTGACTTACAGTTTTGAAAATATTCACCATGCAATGGGAAGAAAGCCATGTGACCTCCCAGCTCAATATCCCATCCTGTTAAGGATGCATCTGGGCGGGGAAGCTGTTGACAAAGAGAGGGAATGTGTTTCTTGAGGCCCTCCGTGATGGATTACCCACACAAAGTACCCTGCTGGCCCAGCTGGGCTCCCTCACCACTTGGAATGGACAGCCTGAGGTAGTTCTTTTGTCCTTCCGCCTTCGTTTCTAGTTGGTGTACTTTGTATTTTCCACTGGTTTTACTTTCAATTTATGAGTCCTACTACTAAAAATTTAAAAAGAAATGGCACATACTGAAAACCAGCCCCCCAAAGAAATAGAGTCAGAAAAAAGGAATGAAAATAATTATTGGCTGTTCTTCAAGAAAACTTGAAAGGAGTTTGAAATGAGATTCTGATCAGTTAATAAAATTTTAGGTAAAACAAATAGTGCAAATACAAGTTTTCTTTTTCTAAAATAAATAAAATTATTTTATC
>NW_006399889.1:2614864-2643611 GCF_000299155.1 Elephantulus edwardii | reverse complement strand
ATTGGCACAGGACAGAGCAGAGTTTAGGGCTGTTGTACATAGGGTGGCTATGAGTCACAAGCGACCTGACAGCACATAACAACAACAACAACAACAACAACAACTGCTTCATACAAATACAAGGCTTTTTTAAAATAAGTTTTTTATTTTATACTGGTTTATTTAAAAATTCATATACATTGTTTTTCACACCGGATCTTTCCCATTTCCTTTACCTACCCCTTCCTTTAAGTATCAAATTGTGAGACCCCATGATTAACCCCTTCACCCTGACCCCCCCACACCCATCCTCACCTCTCTGCTCCCCCCGCCTTGGATCCTCATACATGTTCTACAATAATGGTCTTATACAGTGTTTGTCCTTATGGGACTGAGTTAGCTCACGTAGAATAATGCTTTCCAGTCCCTCCCAAGTTAGGTAGTAATTTACAAAATCATTGCTCCTGAGTGTTGCATAGTATTCCATTGTGTGAATGTACCATAATTCCTCAATCCATTAAACTGTGGTTGGACATTTGGGTTGTTTCTATATTTTGCAATGATGACAAATGCTGTTATGAACACTTGTGTACAAGTCTCAGTTTGTGTCTTGGTTCTAATTTTTGGGGGGTATATTCCAAACAGTGAGAAAGCTGGGTCATATGGAATTTCTATGTTCAGCTTTTTAGGAAATGTCAGGCTGCCTTCCAGAGTGGTTGTACCAATGTACAGTCCCACCAACAATGTATAGGAAGAGTTCCTGTATCACCACATCCTCTCCAATTTTTATTACTTGCTGTCTGTTAAACTTTGCCACTGTTACTGGTGTGATATGGTGTCTCATTGGGATTTTGATTTGCATCTTTCTTATTGCCAGTGATTTTGAGCATTTGTTTATATATCTGTTAGCTGTTCAAATATCTTCCTCTGGGAAAAGTCTTTCCTTGTAGTTTGTGTATTTTGTAATTGTGTTATCAGTCTTTTTCTTGTGGAGGTCCTGTAGGATTCTGTAAACTTTTGATATGAGATCCTTGTTTGAAATGATATTGCCAAGTGTTTTGGGGTTTTTTCCCCAAGTCAGTAGATTTTCTTTTCACTCTGTTGGTAAAATGTTTTGATGTGCATAGAGATTTAATCTTTAGAAGGCACCATTCATCAATTTTATCCTTTCCAGATTGAGCATTTCTGGCTGTCAAATACAAGTTTTCTTAAAGACTCAACCAAGATTCAAGCCCTGGCTTTCAGCCCAGATCTCAGACCACCCATTAACTCACAAACACTGTGTTGATCAGACATTTAAATAAAACATCCTACCACTGAATTGGTTCCAATTTATGGAAACTCCACGTGTTACAGAAAGAACTGCACTAATCAAGAAATCAGAAGGCAGGTTGCACTGGCAAAATCTGCTGTGAAGGACCTCTTCAAAGTGCCAAAGAGCAATAACATCAGCATAAAGACCAAGGTGCACCTGATTTATGCCATGATATTTTTGTTTGCTTTCTATGCATTTATGAAATGGACAATACTGAAGGATGAAAGAAGAGTCGATATCTTTGAACTGTGATGTTAGAGAAGAATATTGAATATCTTATGGACTACAAGAAACCCCCCCAAAACAAAAAAAATCCCCAAATAAGTCTGTCTTGGAGGAAGTCCAATCAAAGTGTTCCTTAGAAGTAAGCATGGTGAAACTTTGTCTCAGATATTTTGGGCATGTTGTCAGGAGGGACCAATCCTTGGAAAAGGACATCAAGCTGAGAACAGTTGAGGATCAGTGTTTAAGAAAGGGTAATGCCCCAACAAGATGAATCCACACAATGGCTTTAACAATGAGCTTAAGCATATCAGAGAAGGTGAGGATGGTGATGAATAGGGCAAGATTCGTATCAGTTCACACAATTGCTATGACTTATAGCTAACTCGATGGCACCTAAGAACAACAACGGATCCTTTTAGCTGTTTTACAGAAGCAGTTTATCAAGTCTTTCTTTAACAGAACAAGTGGGTGGGTTTGAATCTCCAATTTCTTAGGCTAACAGCTTGCATTGCCTACCTGGGCATTACAGTTTGATTTTTGAGTCATTTGGTAGATTTCCTTGTAAAAATATAAAAATGCTATGACTGATGACACCTCACATCCTCTAACTTGACGAGGGGATCAAGATCAACAGCCCAAAGCTGGTGCTTATGTGGTGGAGATCAAACATACCTCTGCCTTCCAAACTTTTCACCATTTTTTCCACCAGTCATCCTTCCTCACAGCACTCTCTGCTTCTCTCCTGGATTCTGTAATTTGTTACATTGGTCACACAGAACTCATAGACAATATTTGTAAGTATGAGGCTTACTAGGGAAGTTATAGGATCATGTATGACTCTAAATATAGTTTTCTGGTCAGGACAGCTCTTAGACATACCTGAACTTAGGATTCACTCTTGGTCCCTGGTCCCTGGACCCCTTAAGCCTGGTTTGTGTCCTGCTCAGTCAACTGTTATAAGGGTCTTCAGACCTCTCTGTCCTGTCCCATCAAGTGCTCAGAGGCACCCCACTCTGCCAAGAAGCCTCCTGCCTGAAAGCTCTCAGCTCTCCTTCCTCCCATGTGTCTGCACACCCACTGTAACCACCTTGCTCACCTGGTGGGAAACCCACCATACTGCCTTATGCTGGTCTCTTTTCTGCTCCTGTTTTTGACCTACCGTCTTGTACAGTCTCTGTTGTTACAACTTTCTCTGACTCCTCAGTCTAGGAGGTTCTCAGTGCAGGGACCTTGAGGCTAAAGACTATACTCCACCTCTGGTTCTTTTTTAATTGGTAGGAGTGAAACTCCCACTTTTTTTGCCACCAGGGTAGCTTATTTTAAGCCAGGTGGGTTGGCAAAACTGACTAAACCTCTCATTAAGGCTCTATGTACTTTATTTACATGGCCCCACCCTTCCAAGGGTGCTGTGCAATTTATTTGTGATTCCATTCCTTTGATGGGCCACACAGATTTTATTTGTGTAATCCCACCCAGTCATTTTAGGGAGATCTCGTGATTTAGTGGGAAGGAGCTGCAAAGCTAACCCAAGGGAGGTTCAAATCTACCAGCTGCTGTGCAGGAGAAATCTACTCTTGTGCTACTTACTGCCTCTGAAAACCTGCTGGAGGGTCAGCTCTGTGTTGTTTCTGACTCGGTGGTACATAACATCAACAAACCAATAGTTTGATGGGGAATATCAAGATCCTGATGAGAAAGGTCACATAAAAGATATCTATTGTATCAAAATCAATGTCTTGAAGGGGAGTAAGAAGGGAGGGGAAACGTGGTGAATTTGGGGATGAATGACAGTGTGTGACTGCTAATGTGTAACTTACATAGATCAGTTCTTTTTCTCTTTGTAACTCAAGTATTTGCTATAGAATATTTTGCCCATTCTAGACTTAAAAGCGTTTGCAGCTACCCAAAACTTTCTCAATTAACCTTTTCAAAAGTGTCCTTCTTAAAATTAGGAAGAAATGTGGTTTGTCAAAGCACAGAAATATAGTTAAAGATTTTTGGTGCTTGTCTGTGAGAGGGACTATAGAAGACTTAAGGATTAAAGAAAGGGAGACAGGGTTGCAAAGGTGCAGGGAGAGCTCAGGAGAGCAAGGAGCTGACTCAGGGAAGTGAAGGCTACTGGGAAGTCAATACTCACAGTGGAAGACTGGAGCTTAAGATCATGGGGAAACTCCGGGAAGTGGTAGAGAACCTCCCCAAGGAATAGCCCACTACATAGTTGAGGGAACATGGATATTTATCCACCAGCTCCTAAGAGTCTGGTTGAGGTCTGCTAATAGCTGGCCCTCTAGTAGGTTTTCAAAAGCTGTAAATCACACGATAGAAGAAGAATCGATGTCTTTGCGTTGTGATACATGCTCAGAGTAATGAACCTACCATGGACTGCCAAGAGAACAAGCAGGTCTGTCTTGCAGAGGGTGAAACCAAGTTACTTCTTGAAGGCAAGGATTTTGAACCTCTGTCTCACATACTTTGGGAATGTAGCCAAGGAGGAACCAGTCCTTGGAGAAGGATGTCATGCTTGTAAGGGTGGAGGGACAGTGCAGAAGAGGAACATCCTGGGGGAGATGAATTGACACAGTAACTGGGGTAATGAGGGTAGGTGTGTCAGAGGCAGCAAGACTGGCTCAGGATAGAGTAGGGTTCAGAGCTGTCATACATAAGGTTGTAATGAGTCTCAGGTGATTCAATGGCACATAAATACAACAATAAATTATACAGGAGATTACCTGTTTTCCTCCCGGAAAGCAGTTAGTGGAATTAAATCAGCTGCCTTTGACTTGGCAGTACAGCTCCTTAGCACTTTTGGCTCCAGAGCTCCCCAGCTCTGCCAGCCTGTTGAGCTTTTCTCTTTCTTGATCCCAGGAAAAGCCCTAAAGTTTAGAGATGCAGGGACTGATGGAGATGGAGACTTCACTATACTTAAACAGTTTAGATCCAAGAGCAGGACATAAGATACCATGTGTGTTCTAATGGCCACAGTCCAAAGACTGATGTGGGTTTTTTTTCCCTGAAATAGTACATAAATTTAGTTTTGAAGATGACAGATAGATCAGAGAGATTAAAGGACTTCTTTATGGAGTGGTAGGAGCCCTGTTGATATAGTGGTTAAAACACTTGGCTGCTAACTTCGAGGTCTGTGCTTCAAACACACCAGTTTCTTTACGAGAGAAAGATGAAGCAGTCTCCTTCCATAAAGATTTACAGCCTCAGAAACACTTTGGGGCAGCTCTTGCCTGTCCTACAGGGTTACTATGGTTCAGAATCAACTCAATGGCAGTGGGTGAGTTTTGGGGTGTTATGAAATGAACTATACTTCCTCCCAAATAAGTGTTGTAAACCCTAACCCCTATACTCATGAAAGTAATCCCATTTAAAATGAAATGGAGTTTTCCCCATCACTTTTGAGATTTATAAAAGAGTAAATTAGCCCCAGAAGTAGAGATAAAGAGAGGAAGACAGATGCCACATGGAAATACCCATGGAACACTGAGAAGCATGCTAGTGAAGACAAAGATTTCCCTGGAGCAAGAGATTCCTAACAGTCAGCAGTTGGACTCATGCCAGTGTAGGACTGTGCTCCCTGGGGACTTTCAATGGCTGGTTTTGCGGATGTAGGGAAGCTGACCTTTCTTCTGAGGTACTTCTTGGTAGACTGAAACCGCCAACGTTTTGGTTAACAGCTAAGCCCATTCACTGTTTGCATCTCTAGGAACTCTGCCAGTCCCAATGAAAGAAAGAGATCTATGTTGTTGCTATGGACCATCAGATAAAATACAACTCTTAGTGAGCCTGTGAACAATATACGTGAATCTTGCCTGATCCTTCGCCATCCTCATCATCTCTGACATGTTCAAGTGCATAGTGGCAATCACTCTGTCAATCCATCTAATTGAGGGTCTTCTTCTCTTTTGCTGACACTCTATTTGCTTTCCTCCATGTCCTCTTCCAAGGACTAGTTTCTCCTGAAAATATATCCAAAGTAAGTGAGACAAAGCTTGACCATTCTTGCCTCTATGGAGCCTTCTAGTTGGATTCTTTCAAAACAGTTTTGTTCTTTTATTGGCAGTTCTTGGTATATTCAATACCCTTCTTCAATATTACAATTCAATGGCATATAATCTTCATCTGTTATCCTCATTCATTGTCCAACTTTTAGTTGCATAGGAAACAACTGAATAGACCTCTAAGGGTCTATAATTTTGAGTAGAGATTCCAGACTCTAGAAAACTCAGCCACACTCCATGAGCTGGCCTGATGGGTGGGCTCTGCAGGGAGGCAGGATGCTGCTGAGGGTCTGAGAGACTGAACTCAGCCTGCAAGTGTTCTATGTTTACAAACACAAAGCCCCACCCAGAGGCATGTGGCCCTCACATGCTTCTCTTCCCTCTGAGGAAGTGGCTTTATTTTCTTGAAAATCTGTATCATATGTTTGTTTCATCTTCAGCAAACTCACAGCAAGTTGTCCCCTTGCAGTCTTTTGATGTTATGGGAGCCTTATAGACCGCTTTCCCAAGTATTTATTTTTGACCTTTCATTCCCAAAACAGCTGTAGAAATGTCCACATATCCCTTCCCACAGCCAGTGACATTGGAATGGAGTATACTGGAAGTCTATCTTGTGCATAAGGGCTGGGGACTTAACCGCTCTTTAGCCATGCATGATGTCTAGCATCTTCTCCTCCTGGGTATATATGTGGGATTATGTAAGGGATTTTAATTCTAGGTAAGTTCTTGTCTAAGTTTATATCCCAGAGAATACTTTCTTCATGGAAATGAAAAATAAACATATTCCAAGGAAATCTCCAGAGTTGATTCCTAAGAGTCATGAATACATAGGGTTTTGCCAGCAGGAGAAAGAGGGTCAATCTCCTCCCATCTGGTGTACAGCTTCTGAAAACCCACTGAAGGGTCAGCTGAGACAGTTCTAACTTGAAGGTACATAACAAGAACAGTGCAGGAATGATCTAAATAGACATCAGCACAGCTATGCCAGCAGTTCACTCTTATTAGACTTCATTGTTGTTGTTAGAGGCTATTGAATCAGCTCCAACTCGCAGTGGCCTTACCTCCAGGGGAATGAAACAATCCTGTGTGATCCTCACAATGGCAAGCGTGTTTGAGTCCATGGTTGTGGTTATGTGCCAATCTATCCCACCAAGGGTCTCTCTCATCCTTGATGACCCTCTACATTACCAACCATGTTCTTCTTGTATAGCAATTTAATGCTCCTTACAGCATGTCCAAAGCAAGCAAGTCGAACAATGTCCTGTTCTGCTCTGGCAATGTTCTTATGTGATCTCAAGGATTATCATGGACTCATTTTTTTAGAAGTAGATTACCACATCTTTATTCCTAATTTATCTTAGTCTAGAAGGTCTACTGAACTCTGTCTGCCATGAGTGAACTTACTGGTATTTGAAACTCAAGTGGCATAGATTCCAGCATCATGTTGTTGTTAGGTTCTGTCGAGTACAACTCACAGAGACCCTCATAGCAAACAGCCGACCTGAACCCTGCCCTAGCCTGTGCCATCCTCATCATCTCTGACATGTCAGACATTGCTGAAGCCACTGTGTCAGTCCATCTCATTGAGGGTCTTCCTTGCTGACCCTCTATTACTCCAAGCATGACGTCCTTTCCCAAGGAATAACCTTGCCTAGCTACATGTCCAAAGTATGAAACATGAAGCTTCACCCTCTTTGCCTCCAAGAAGCACTCTTGCTGTACCATTCAAACCAACTCAATAGGACAGACTGATGGGTGACTGGTGGTTATTAGCCTTTATATCTCACAGTATGTGTCCAGATAATTCCTGTCCATTGCAGGCACTTGATAAACATGTGTTTAAAAAATAGATGACTGACAACAAGATTCACATAAATATATATGATCATATGAATATACATTTGTAAATTTGTTTGTATATGAAAATAGTGAAAGATTAATACTTTCAAGTTAAAATGGCTTCATAAACTTAAGTTCTAAAATAAAACAATGTTCTAAAATGTTAATAATTATTTTAAAAGTTATCCAAACCCTATCCGCCCAAACATTTACCGAGACTTGTTGTCATTGTTGTAATGTGCCATTGAGTAAACTACCACTCATAGTGATCCTATGAGCAATGGCTCTGAACCTATTCTGAACCAATCTCACCATCTCTGATACACCTGACACCATTGCCACAGCCACTATGTCAATCCGTCTCATGCAGGGTCTTCCTCTTCTGCAATGACCCTCTACCCTTCCAAGTACAATGTCCTTCTCCAAGGACTAGTCCCTCCTAGAAACAGGCCCAAAGTAGGTGAGATGGAGCTTAAAAATCCTTGACTCCAATGAGTAAACTGGTTTCACCCTCTCCAGGACAAAACTGTTTGTTCTCTTGGCATTACGTGGATGTTCAATACTCTTCTCTAGCACCACAACTCAAAGACATCAATTCTTCTTCTATCATCTTTAGCCATTGTCCAGCTAGTTACTGGAACAAGTTAATTTGTAAATTTAAAAACAAGTGAGGTTGGATCCTCAGGTATTTAATATAATGGAAGCTTTTATCTCATTCACATCACAGGTAAAAGGGTCAAACGGGTGGCCTCCTACACGCACCTGCTCAGTGAAGAGGCTAAGGGGGCTTGACCCTCCTCAGGATGAGACTTCTGAGACATGAATATCTTCCCTCCCACTTTAATATGTTATTCTTTTTAGAACTGGTTTGCATATAATCATTCATATATATTGTATGTTTCATTAATGAATATTGTATTTTAGACAATAGTTCATATACATTTTGTTTTAAATTATGAATTACTATTGATCTATGGCTCTTATCACCCCATCTCTTTAAGTATATATTACATTTTTCCTATTCCTTCATCCCCCATCCACACACTAACCTCTGCTATCCCAGTGAATTTCCCCTCTTCTCTTTCTTCTATACCCTTTCTATCCCACCACTTCCACTCTTGAACATTTATGCATATCTTGCTCAATTATCCTCATGTGTTCACAATAGTGTTTCTATGCAGTGTTGATCCTTCTGTGACTGAGTAATTTCACTCAAGACAGTGCTCTCTAGACTCTCGCATGTTGTATCATATTTTCAAATACTTTGTTGTTGACTTTCGATGATTCTTTCTACACATGAGTTGTTGTTAAATGCAGTTGAGTCACAGGCGACTCATAGCGACCCTATGAAGGAGAGTCCTCAACGCTGGGTGTCTCTCATCTTCTCTCTAGGTTCATAGGATTTCCGGAGGGAAGCTATTACGGAAATGGATGCCACTCCTCCTTCCAATATACATGAGTAGGTTATTTAAACCCACAATTTAGCACCGTTTTGCTCTTTGGTAGAAAGTGGTAATTTGAGGTAGTGGCTGTTATGGCCATTATTTGACTATAGAAGACCTTCCCATCTGTTTCCCAAATGGTTTATTTTTACACATATACATACCAAGGTATTTTTGAAATATGAACTAGAAACGTCATATGTGTCAGCATATGGTAACAGTGAGTATAAGAATGACAGGAGCTACAGTTGAGTATCCATGTGGAAAAATACCTGTTCTAGAAAAAAGAAATAACAGTACTCCCCAAGGCCGAATTGTGGGTGGCAAGTTGTGTCCCAAAGGGCAGTGTCCATGGCAGGCTGTGCTGCTGGTGAATGAAGAACTGCTGTGTGGAGGGACGCTGATTGACGACATCTGGGTGGTCAGCGCTGCCCACTGTTTTGACAAACTGAACCCAAGAAAACTGAAGACTGTAACAGTGGTATTAGGTGAGCACGACCTGGATGTAAAGGATGGGCATGAACAAGAGCGGAAAATTGCTCAAGTCATGATCCCTGACAAGTACATCAAAGGCAAGACCGACCATGACATTGCCCTGCTTCGCCTGACCACACCAGTGAACTTCACCGACTATGTGGTGCCTATCTGTTTGCCTGACAAAACCTTCTCTGAGCAGACATTGGCCTACATCCGGTTCTCCACAGTGAGTGGCTGGGGTCAGCTTCTTCACAGGGGCTCCACATCCCTGGAGCTCATGGTCATAGACGTGCCCAGGCTGATGACCCAGGACTGCAACGAGCAAACAGTAAAGTCATCCAACACCCCAGTTTTGACTGAGAACATGTTCTGTGCCGGCTATCTGGATGGAACCAAAGATGCTTGCAAGGGTGACAGTGGAGGCCCGCACACTACCAAGTACCAGAATACATGGTACCTGACAGGAATTGTCAGCTGGGGCGAGGGTTGTGCATCCGTAGGCAACATTGGTGTGTACACCAGGGTCTCCCAGTACATTGAATGGCTGATCAGGCTCGTGAACTCAGATTTGACCCCAGGTAACATCATACGATTCCCTCTTCTCTAGTATCCCAACTTCATCTCTCTGGACCTGCTTGTGAATGGAAATACATTTGCTGCTAATTGGAGCTGTCCTTGTAACAAATCTTCAAAAATTCCTCAGTCCTTGGGGTGGGGAGGAGGGAGAGGAGAAAGAAGTGGAGAGGTTGATAGAGGCTGGGAAAAGGAAATTAAGAGAAGGCAAAGTCGAGAAAATGAGAGGTAGACTTGAGAGAGAGATTCCAAGGAGATTGTGAGGAGAGTCAGAGGGAAATAGAAAGATAGAAATGGACTATCAGACCCTGGAACTGAGAGAGACAGGGTTACCACACGTCATGAGGTCTGCGTTCTGGGAGTGGCCCCTTTCCTCACCCTGCATGTTTCCTGTCCAGCTGACTCACAGCTGCATGTTCTCTGCTGATGATCCGCTGTTGTTCCATTTTGTTTTTGAACAACAGTACACATGCTTCTACATTTGCATACTCACACACTGAAGGGTGTTGTCTATTGTAGGATGCCTTAATTTTTTTTTTATGAATAAGAATTTTATCTCCATTTCAGGAGAATGAGAAACAAATTCCATTCATTTTGGTGCATATCCTTCTGGATTTCTCTCTGTACATATATTGTTAATATGAAATGATAGTTTATATTCTACCTGCTGCTTGCTATCTTTTGCCTCCATTGAATAAATAGATGAATTTCCTTAAAAAAAAAAGAATGACAGGATCTAGCAACATCAATTTAACTACCTCAAATAAATGGCTTATTTATTTCTTTACAATCTTTAAAAGAAATAAAATTGTCGTGTGCAAGTGAGTAAATTTCAACTACAAGCATACCAATATAGGACAGAATAGAATTGCCCCATTGGCTTCTGAGGCTATAGTCTTTTTAGGAGTAGATTGCCAAGTGTTTTCTCCCTCAGAGTTGTTGCTAGATTTGAACCACCAACCTTACAGTTAGCAGCAGAGAAATTAGCCATCACACCACCAAGACAAGTTAGCCAGTCAGACTCATTTTGTAGTTGAGGAAACTAAACTACAAAATTTAATTAGAACAGGTCATATGATCCCATTCCAAGACCACTCCCTACAATGAATAAAAAGCAAGACACATTTATGCCAACAACAGTGAAACAATAGGAAGAAGAATTCAAACAACAGTGGAGATCTGGCTTTATCACATCACACTATTTTTTTCCCCCTTGCTTTTTCAATTTTGATATCACATATTCTTGACATGAAGAAACTCTGGAAGTGGAGTGTGTAGACACGGAGAGTTGTGCTGTTGACTCAAAGACAGTGAATTTACCAGTTTCTACATGGGGAAAACATGGGCAATCTCCTCCTGTATGATTTACAGCCTTGGAAAACCAATGGAGAGTCAGCTACAAGTCAGTTTGGACTCAATGACAATGAATGAGTGCGATTCTTCATACACTATATAAATCTCACTTCCAAAGACTTGATTCTGACTCATAGTGACTTTATAAGACAGGGAAAAACTGCTACATAGAGTTTCCAAGATTCAAATGTTGACAGAGGAGATTGTCACATCTTTCTCCTCTGGAATGGTGGGTAGGTTCAAACCACCCAACTTTCAGTTAATAACTGAGAGCTTAATCATGGTGTCACCTCACCTTGGTAGTATATTAGAGAACATTTAAAATCTTTTGAAGCTACTTGATGGCTTCCTTCAATTTGAGAGAATGAGCTACTTATTGGAAAGAGATAAAACCAAAACCAAACAAAAACCCCCAGTAGCTAATTGCTGCCATCTCCATGGAAAATAAAGAAGAAATTAGTGAAGTAGAAATGGAAAGACTAATGGACTAGGACAAACCATGAAAGCACACACATATATATATATCAGTAAGTGGGGACAAGAAGGAAGGTTCTTGAATATTTCTTCATGTGTTTGCTGACTGTCTGAATTTCTTCTTTGATGAAGTATTTATCAATATCTTGTGCCCATTTTGTGATTGGGTTGTTCACTTTTCTTGTTGAGGTGCTGGAGTATTCTATAAATTTTAGATATGAATCCCTCATAAGATATGCCATTGCCAAATATTTTTTCCTTAATCTGTGGGTTTCCTTTTAATCCTATGAGAGAAGTTCTTTTGGTGTGCAAAGGGATTAGATTCTTAGAAAGTCCCCTTATCTCTTTTATTCTCTCCTGGTTGTAGGGTTTTTTTTTCTCCTTGAAATCTGTTCAAGCTGTAGATTAAGGCTTTTAGGGTTGTTCTTAGTTTTTCCTCTGATGAATTTTATAGTCTTTAGTTTTACTCCAAGGTCCTTGATCCACTCTGAGTTGTTTTTTTTCTTCAAAATCCCTAGCTGTTCGAGAGGTGCAAATCAAAACAACTCTAACATCTCACTCCAGCATCAACAGCAAAGGTTAACAGGGCAGCAAACAACAAACACTGGCATGCTTGTGGAGAGATTGGAACTCTTTTTTTTTTTCTGACGTAAAAATTCAGTTTATTTCTCTGGTTTTGACACAGTACACAAGAGAGCAAAAGTGTTTCACATCATAGAATTCACTCACAAGTCTTTGGAATGCTCATTTCTTTGTCTAAAAGGAGAGTTGCCAGGAAAGTCAGGCATTATGTAGGCCACTAAAATAAGGGGAGGGGCGAGGCAACGCTGACGCCATTCTCAGAGGGATGGGCACAGGGGCTGTTAATAGCAAGCTGATTTTCTAGAAGTGTTAGCTGGAAGCTGGAACCATCGTGGCCTCAGGCTTCAGTCGTCGCCACCGCACAGGTACAACAGCACTTTCTGGTAGTCGTCCTTGGTGTCTTGCTGGATGATGTTGTACAGGGACTTACCGTACTTTCTCTTCAATTCAGATCTGATTTTCAACATGCCCACTTCCCTGTGGGAGATCATGATCCTAATCAGGATCTTAAGGCAGTTCCCTTGCCCTGCTTTTCTGGATACACTGGACCAGGTTCAGAGAAGCATTTTTCTTTCCAAGTCTCCTTTGACTTCCCTCTTGATGCTGTCCAGCATGTCATAAGGACCATAACTCTTGTGCCTTTTAAACACTTTCTGCAGGTGGCACACACTGCCCTCTGTCATGATGCTGATTCAGCGGGGCACATCAGTTCCCTTCCTCTTCATGCCAGCATCATACAGCTCCTGGGCTTCTTGGTCAATCTGCTCATAGTCAATGACGGAACCATCCTCTGCTCTCCTGCCCATGGTGAGGCAACCATCAGCTTGTGGAAGTCCCCAGATCTGTCCGAAACAATGTCCTTCTTCAGGTCGGTCTTGTATATCTCCTTGTAGACCCTGTTGATTTCCTGCGGCTCCTAGTTGGTCCTGGAGCAGATGATCTCAATGAGGGAGTCCTCATCCATCCCCAACCCCTTCATGGAAACTCTCAGCTTGGAGGTGTCATGCTGAGCAGGTGTTTTCAATAGGCCCCAAATCACTGTCTCCAGGTGGCCACATAAGGCTGACATCAGTGCTGGTACAAGTTCCTTTTTGGTCCTTCTCTGGTAGGCGAAGGCAATATTCTGGTTCCTCCCATTATACATATGGAACAGAAAGTCACCAAGTATGAGTCTGGGAAAGGCAGTGCATGGGACAGAGCAGAAACTGATCAGAGAGATAATAGGCAAGTGTGGGTTTTCTTGAGCAAATTACTAGTTTTTCATTTTTCATAATTTTTATTCTCATACAAGGAGTTGTAATCAGTTGAAATAATATGAATACATGCCTTTCGGGTTTTCAGGAAGAAAACTAAAAAAGCATTATTAAATGCAGAGTGTTATTATGTGAAGTGGATTAGCACAGTGGCTACAACAATGGCCCAGACCTGTATTGTTCTGTGGTAAATGTGGTCGCTGTGAATGAGACCTGGCTTAGTATCACCTAATAACACATCATTATCCTGCACTGGGACACTTATAATTTACAAGCACATTTAGAATTTAATTTCTAAATGCTTTTTCTCTTTGCTGATGACTGTCTAACAAAGTATGTCAGATCTTTATTTGAGAGGCAAGAAAAATAGGCCAATAAAGAAGGTGTTCCTGGCTGGTCTCTGAGGTCTGAAGTTTGTGTATGTGTCTTCAGGGCCACCTTGGTCCAGTGAGCATTGAATCAGAGGGCCACAGACAGATTCTAAGTGATTCTCACGTCAGCTGACGCTTTGCCTTTTTGTAACTTCCTAAGTGCCATATGATCAAAGAAACACTGACCCAGAAGCCAACCTGAACTCTGGTTCTGCACAAACAAGGGTCATTTCAAGTATGTCAATTCATCTTTTGGAGGCTCTGCTTCCTCATTCGTAGAATTGAGAATAAAACATTTGCTATTCTTACGTCTCAACATTGTAGAAGATTAATTTCCACAAAACTGTTTTTGGGAAGTGGGGAGGCATAAGCAAATCTAAAATCAGCATTATTAATAATGTATTTAATTTACCACAATGATCAAAACCAACCCCACCACAAAAACCCTTTATTGTTTTCCTGTGTGTTACGCAGTTCTAAATGGAGATGTAGGTGGGTGAAAAATCAGTTAGGCCCATGCTTACCAGTGACACTTATCTTTGTGGAAAGGGTTTTGGCGCAAGGATGGTTGATACTTTCTTCCTAAGAATCAGCAAAACATGCTGATATTACATCTTTTTTGTTGTTGGAGATTCAAGCATGTATCTTCTCCTGAATCAAAGTAAAGACCTCCCAGTAACTATAAACAAATACATGACCTTTCACATGACTTTTCAGTTGAAAAGTCTCCTCCAAATCCTTAATGCTTCCATGAGATTTCTCTGCACTCTCAACAGAATCTCTGTCACTATGCAGAGATGGTAAAGCAGTGCATTCCATTGGCTGAGCTGTCTGATTCTGAGCTTGCCCAGAGAGGTATGTGCTCCTTTTCCATGTTACGGTTTTAAATTTAGAAAGCACTTTGGAGAAAACTGTGTCCTATCTTATCCAAAGACATTACAATATTAGTAACAGTAATTTATTGGGCCAAACCAGTTTAAATTTCTTATTTCAAAGTTTTCAGAACCCTTGCACAATAACAAATTCATCTTCATTTTAAAAATGAGAAAACTGAGAAGATATTAAGTGATTTGCTTTCAGAAGCACCAGAAGTTAAATTCATGACCATCCACCATCAGAACCAGTGCTCCGTCCATGCAGCCGTCTGGCACCACAGGGAGTCGCCTCAGTATTGTAGCCCTTCCTAGATCTCCTTGGTTTTCAGCCAGATTGAGACCTAGCTTCTAACAACTAGCATGTGAGAGAGGTGACAATATGCTATTTCACGCAGTAGAAAGACATACGACTTCTTCCTTGATCTCTCCCTCTTGGATTACTTGCTCTAGACACAGTCATCTGCAATGTCCTGAGGACACATAGAAGTTTTACACAGAAGTCCAAGAGCCGTGGTGTCACAAGTGGTAAGTACTTGGCTCATAACTGAAAAGCTAACGGTCTAAACCCACTTAGCCTAACAGAAAACAAGGCCATTTGCCCTGTAAACATCAAAGCTGAGAAAACCCTGAGGAGCAATTCTACTCTGTCACAAGGAGTCATCAATGAGTTAAAAAAATCAACTCAGCAGCACCTAACAATATACAAAGACCAACTAGGCCTCCCACCAACAGTCAAGGAGGAACTGCCAGGTGAGGCTGCCCTCAGAGAAGTGCTTTCTGCAGCCCTAGTCAAGCCTCCAGGTGACTGCAGTCCACTTAACATGTTGACCACAAATTGACAACAGATCCAGAGACAACATCATCAACAAGATAACCTGCCCCTCAATTCTGGAGCCACAAAAGCTGTTTGGAATAATGTTTGTTGTTTTGAACCACTAAGTTTTGGAAAAGGAGCTGTCATGGGACTTGTACCACCAACCCTGAGGCTGTGCCTCTCTGCTGGTTTGAATCCACCAGCTGCTCCATGGAAGAAAGATGAGCAAGCTCCTCTCCAGTGATTTATGGCTCCAAAAACTGCTAGGAGGTTAGCTACAATTTGGCTTGAGTGGAAGTGATTTTGGGGGACAACTTTTATATAACTAATAAAACCTTCTTACACTAATCTAGTTGTTCCATACTTTTCTATTCTTTTCTTCTTTAAATTTATTTTTATTATCATTATTTGTGTGTGTACCATCAAATTGGATCTGACTGGTACAGGGGGAGATTGTCCCTCTTTCTTCAGCAGAGCATCTGGTGGATTTGAACCACGTGCCTCTGGGATTGCAGTGCAGCTTCTTGCTACTAGGCCACCAGAGCTCGCCATACTTTTCTATTCTTTTTGCCCATTCTCTTATTTCCTGGAAAATTTCCTTGATTTTATCATCCAGTTTCTTCTAAGTTCAACAGTTGTACTTTTCATTTCCAAGATTCTCAATCTTGAAGTTTGCCTTTTCCATCGTTTTTTACTTTTGGTCTCTCATCTGTATTTCAAGTATACATTATCTCCTTTTCTCCCTGAAGCTTTTAATGGTTTGTTTATATTTCCCCCATTCTTTGCACTGCTTCCAATTCCTCTGAGTCCTATTTTCCCTTTCACATTTGAACTTCTCCACAGATGTCAGCTGACCCGTTGCTTGTCTGTTCATTTGAAGAAGAGACACTAGGAAGGGGTTTGGAAGTTTTCTCATGAGGCTTAGAGTTTGCCAGTTAGTGGTTTTACTGTAAGGCAATGAGTAGACCACAAGCTTCTTGTAGATGCCTGATGAACATCTGTTCTCTGGTTAGACCTTTGAAGAAGGCTCCTCCAACCTCCTGCCTGTCATTAAAGCTCATTATATGGTAAAAATCTCACTATAAGGTCAATATGGTTCTTATGCCATTGAGTTGCTATGGCTCATAGTTGTTGCTGTTGTTGTTGTGTGCTGGAAAGTCAGAATTGATCCATAGCTGATCCTTCAGCAGGTTTTTGGAGGCATTGGAGAGATTGCCCATCCTTCTTCTGTGGAGCAACTGGTGAATTTGAAGTGCATGTCTTATAGGTTGCAGAGACTGTATGAACAACGGATCAAAACCTTTCCCTATCCTGGGCCATCCCCATTATCTGAGCCATGCCCCAGCCCATTGTTGGAGTCTCTGTGCCAATCCGTTTCATTAAGGGTCTTCCTCTCTTTTGCCAGTCCTTTGCTTTTCTCAACATGCTATCTGTTCCAAGGACTGACACCTCTTGGCAACACGCCCAAAGTATGTGAGATGAAGTCTCACCAACCTTGCCTTACCATAAATTTATGTGGCAAAAATAATGTGCTTGAGAATTCAACACAGCACAATGCAGATGAGCAAAGAAAACCTAGTTCACTTTCTCTCATAGTTCAAATTCTACCTTTCTGGCTTCTAATACTGCTATGGGCAGAAAGTTACAATTGCCTCAGGGTTTTTTTACCCAGGTTATATAGTCATCAGGTCAGCTTCTTCAGCTAAATGTTCAGTGTTCCAGATCTTCTGTCCCTCCCCCGGTGTCTTCCAGCATTGACACTGGGTTTCTAGAAGGGTAAGTAGTTGCAGGCCAAGGGCATTGTGTTGCCATCTGGGCCTCATTCCCCTCTATTGAGGAGTGGCAGGTTTGGCTTTGTCCTGGGTCTACTGTCTACTGAGGAAAGAAAGTCTCACATGGCTTTTGAGTCATTATATGGTTTCTGCTATGTAATTTTATGATTCTGGCCAATTGTATCTGGCTTTAAAGTCTCAGCGAACTGCTACTTCCTTGTTTTGATCCAAAGTATCAGTCAAACACTTCTTTATGGCCACACTGGGACATTTAGAAACTTCTAAATCCCTGAGTCACAGACTATGGTGAAAGAGAAGAAGACCCTCATCTGGGTGGATTGACACAGTGACTATAGCAATGGTCTCAGGTGTGTCAGATAGTATGAGGATGGCAGTGGATAGGAAAGTATTCTGATCTGTTGTTTATAGGATTGCGATGAGTCACATTTGACTCAGTGGCAGCTAACAATCACATCATATTCCCAAACAGTTATTTAGATAGAGCAAGGAGATAGCACGTATTTTGAAATCAGGAAAGGTGTGTGTCGGGTTCACATCCCTTCAGTATACTTTATACTTAGTCAATCTATATGCTGAGCAAAAATATCTGATAAACTGGACTACATACGAAGAACATGATGTCAGGATTGTAAGAAAATTTGTTAACAACTTATGATATTGTAGATGACACAATCTTGCTTGCCGAAAGCCAAAAGGACTTGAAGGAGTTATACATGAAGATTGGAAATTCCAACCTTCACTATGGATTACAACACTCTTTAAAAAAAAAAACCCAAAAATCTTTACAACTGAATTAATAAACAACATAACGATAAGATGAAAAGATAAAAGTTGTTAAGGATCTCATTTTGGCGTTCTGGTGGCCTAGTGGCAAGAAGCTGTACTGCAACCCCAAAGGTACACGGTTTGAATCCACCAGATGTTCTGCCGGAGGAGGGACAATTTCCTCCTGTACCAGTCAGATCTGATTTGATGGTACATGCACAAAAAATAATAAAATAATAAAAAATTTTAAAAAAATAACAAAAAAGGATCTCATTTTACTAGATCCATGATCCACTATCATGGAAGCAGCAGTTATGAAGGCAAATGATATTTTACACTGAGAAAATCTGCAAAAGATCTCTTTAAAGTGCTAAAAAAGCAAAGGTGCTACTTTGAAGAATAAGATGTGCCTGACCCAAACCGTGACATTTAAACAGCCTCAAATGCACGGAGAAGCTAGACAATGAGCAAAGGACACCAAAACAGAGTAGACGCATTTGAACTACAGTGTTGACAAAAGGTATGGAATGTATTGACTGCCAGATGAGCAAACAAATATGCCTTGGAGGAAGCACAGCTGGAGTACTTCTTGAAAACAAGGACGGAGAGTCTGTGTCTCACATACTTTGGACATGTCATTATGAGGGACAAGTCCCTAGAAAAGGACATCATTCTTGGTAAGTAGAGAGTCTGAGAAAAAACCCAGGAAGACCCCCAACAAGATGGATCAACACAGTAGTTACAACAAGCAGCTCAAACACATGGACTGGGAGGATGGTACAGGGCTGGCTAGTGTTTGACTCTGTAGCACATGGTTTGGTTCTGTTGAGTCACTCTGAGTCAAAACTGACTAGATGACACCTAACAACATAAACAACAGCCTATAAATGACTGTTGGATTCACAGTGTAAAATAAAGATCTTCCTGGATGTATCCGAAAGACATTTTAATGAAAAAGCTTCTGATTGGAAGCTCTGGCCATTCTGTTCAGTAAGCCTTTCTCTAGCAACGATTTTGTGAATTATTAAGCCTTAGTACTACTCCACCAATAGCCTTCGTTTCTAGCCAGTCATCTCTACTTCTGTGACTTCCTTAAGTATCAACACGCCAGTGCTCTTTTCCTAAGTCATGCTGATGGTGTTTTAGGGTTAAAAAGCCTGTTCCCAAGTAGGCAATCTTGGGGAATTTTTTACTTGTTAGCATGAAGCTGTGAATTTCAGCCTCAGTTGACTACAGGGAAACCTGAAGGCATGTCTTGAAACAAATCATGCAATACTCCGTGAATGTGGGCCTGGACATGAACATTTTTAAACCCCCCCCTAGCTTATTCTAATACACAACCAGCCTTGAGTTCATTGCTCAATGAAAAGAAAAGATAAAATACAGTTCCTAATTTGCTTTGGAGTTCCTGCCTGGTACAGCAGGTATGCTATAGTGGATAATTCAATATGGCTTTTCTAGCCATCAGTTTTGACTTTGTCACATGACTGAGTAAGACTACACAAGTGTGGGGTGTTTGTGGCTCCAGCAAGGGGATTGAATAATTTGTGAACAATATAAATAGGATAAATAGTACCTTTGAATGGGAACATGCAATAAGGTGTGCAATCCCCAGGAGGGGATTGGACACTTTTACCATCCTTCTAGGCTTGAAATGAGCAGATTCAGGGACAGAATTCAGGAAACTCACTACCATCAAGAAGAAGATGCAGAAAGTGAGGCATGTCCTTCAAACTAGAGATTCCTAGGAAAGACAGAGTGAGACTGAGACTGAGATCAAGACAGAGACTGAGAGACAGAGACAGTGGTGGTGGCAGCAGATGTGGTGGAGACCCAGAGGCCAGCATGAAGCTGAGTTGAATTGGATCTGCTGCTCTACAGAGCCAGAGCTGAGGGCCTGGGCCTAGGCCAGGGGTTGGGGAGCACTGAGGACAGGACTGATAATTGGCAGAGTGAAGAGCTTTGTAACAGTCATGTAAGTGTGTGGTGGGGCCCAGAACTGTAAAGCAGAGGGTTAGAGTGAGGCCTGCCTGTGAGCACACCTGAGCAGAAGCTTTCCTATTTGAGAAATTATATCCTGAGTGTTTCCAACCTCAATCATAACCTGCTACTTCCCCTAGTAGAGAGCTCTGGTGACTTAGTGGTAAAGAGCTCCAGCCTAAGGCACATGGACCGAATCCATTCACTGCTCTGTAGAAGATGGACAATCTCCTCCTGTGGAATCTGCTGTTTCTGAAATCCTGCTAGAGGGTCAGCTATGAGTCATTTCCAACTTGACAGTACACAACAACAATAGTACTTCCCTAAAAGGAAATTCTAGTGGCCTAGTGAGTAAGAAAGCATCAGAAGAAGACGGAAGGATTACACAGAATCACTGTACCAAGAAGAACTGGTTGACACTGAAAACTTTCAGGAAATACCCTATGAACAGGAACCAGTGGCAATGAAGGAGGAAGTAGAAGCTGCACTGAAGGCACTGGCAAAAAAAAATAAAGCCCCAGGAATCAAAGGGATACCTACTGACTTGTTTAATGAATGCAGCCTTGGATGCACTCACCAGTCTATGCCAGGAAATTTAGAGGACAGCTGCCTGGCCAACTGATTGGAAGAGGTCCATATTTGTTCCCATTCCCAAGAAAGGTGATCCAACAGAATGTGAAAACTTTCAAATAATATAATTAATATCATATGCAAACAAAATACTGCTGAAGATGATTTAAAAATGGTGAGAACAGTACATAGATAGGGAACTGCCAGAAGTTCAAGCAGGATTTAGAAGAGGCCGTGGCACCAGACATATCATTGCTGGTGTCAGATGGATCCTGGCTGAAAGAAGTAAATACAAGAGGAATGTCTACTTGTGCTTTATTGACTATGCAAAAGTGTTTGACTGTGTGGATCATAAAAAGTTGTGGCTGACATTGAGAAGAATGGGAGTCCCAGACCAAGAGGCTGTGGTACAAACAGAACAGAACTACATGGTTTAAAATTTAGACGGGAATGTGTGGGGGTTGTATTCTATCTCCATACCTAATCAATCTGAAGGTTGAACAAATTATTCAAGAACTCTATGAAGAGGAATGTGGCATCAGGATTGAAGAGAGACTCATAAGTACCTACATGTGTTAGGAAGATAACCCTACCTTCATTGCTGAAAGTGAGGAGGACTTGAAGTACTTGTTGCAGAAGATCAAGGAATGCAACCTTCAGTATATATTGCATCTCAATGTCAGGAAAACAAAGATTCTTACCACTGGACCATTAGACAATACCATGGTGGATGGAGAAGAAATTGAAACTGTCAACAGCTTCATATTTCTTGGATTCACAATTAACACCTTTGGTACAAACAGTCAGGAAGTCAGGAGATGTATTATACTCAGAATGTCTGCAATTAGGGATCTCTCCAAATTATTAAGTCAGTTTGAGGTCTAAGGTGAGTCTGATTCAGGTTATGGTTTTTCTGATGATTTGCTATGCACCTGAGAGCTGGAAAACAAATAGGGATGACAGAAGTAGAATTGATGCCTTTGAGTTGTGATGTTGGATAAGAGCATTGAACATTCCATGGACTGCCAAATATATAAATAAAAATGTCTTGGAGAGGGTGCAGCCAGAGTGCTCTTTGTAGGCAAGGATGATGAGGCTTTGCCTCACATACTTTGGGTAGGTTGCTAAGAGGAGGGGCTATTCCTTGGAG
Organism: Elephantulus edwardii; assembly: GCF_000299155.1. Taxonomy (NCBI): domain Eukaryota; kingdom Metazoa; phylum Chordata; class Mammalia; order Macroscelidea; family Macroscelididae; genus Elephantulus; species Elephantulus edwardii. The sequence continues at coordinate 2,621,774 of NW_006399889.1, read as the reverse complement.
AGATACATGATGCTGGGAAGGATGAAGGGTTGGTGAAAGAGAGGAAAACCCTCAACCAGATAGATTGACATGATGATTGTTGCAAAGGGCTCTAATGTGTCAGGAAATGTGAGGATGGCACAGGATAGGATGGGGTTCAGACCTGTTGTTCATAGGGTCGCTATGAGTCATACTCATCTTGGTACCTAAAAACAACAGTGGGTAAGAAGCTGCACTGCCAACCCAAAGACAAGCAGTTAGAACCTATTAGCTGTTCCTTGAGAGAAAGATGGGCAATTTTCTCCTGTACTATTCATTGCCTCTAAAGACCTGTCGGAGGGTCAGTAATGAAATGGTTCCAACTCAATAGCACCTAACAACACAGCAACAACAACATAGTTTCTTAAAAGAGACTCTGGTGGCCTAGAACATGGGGAGTTGCTTAGCTAAGCCAAAGGTTATGCTTCTTGGACGTTTCAAAGCTATCCAAGACTCTAAGGGAGAAAGACAGACAATCTCTTTCCTGAGATTTACAGCCCTGGTATCCTGCTGGTGGATTTGTTAGGCTCTCATTCAGTCCTGACTCAACTGCAGGGATTTTTTTTATAGTCTATTAAATGTGCACTAACATTATAAACAAGTTTGAAATAGTGTGAATATTACCAAACTGTGACACAGCTGTGAAGTGAGCACAAGCTGTTGGAAAAATGACACCAATAGACTTACTTGATGTAGGGCTACTGCAAACCTTCAAAGCTGCAAAACCTGCAGTGTCTGCAAAACACAATAAAATGGGGTCTGTCTAGTCTTGCTTTGTTTGTTTCTACCACCACTTTGCTGTGTCCTCCACAAGCTGAAATGGATGGTGGTGGGGTTGCTGTGTTCCATCGAGTCAGATCTGACTGATAGCTGATTCTCCAGCAGATTTCCAGAGCCTGAAAATTGCACAGGAGGAGATTGCTCATCTTTTCCCTGCAGAGCAGGGGGTGGATTCAAAGCGCGTTCCTTTGGGTTGACAGTGCAGCTCCTTACCTCTAAGCCACCAGATTAGTGAATTTTTAAAATTATATTTTAAAAGTTCTAAAATATGTGTGTATTTTAATATTATAATAAAAGGGGTTAGGAAGTTGTGTATATGGAAGGAAGGATGCAGCATGAATGAGAAAATAAGTGCACTGGCCCTTTTGCTTAAGGCAGTAGTATGTATGACTTCTTAATCTATCCCAGCTGCCACAGCTCTCAGAGGAAAATGGAGCATTTGTCCTGTGAGACCAGTACTTCCTGAGTTGTGATAGCAGCCCACAGAGCTCCCATCTGTGGGCGACAGCCTTTTCCTCTTTAGTAATGGATTCCCCTTTCTGCATTCTCTGAAGCGTGCTGGGCCATGTTATTCTCTTTGTCCTGCTGATTCAGTTCCACACAGATACCCCTGGGAAGTGGAAGCACAAAAACTCTCCCAAATTGACCTGCAGTACTGTGGACGCTCCATGTCATTGAAGAAAACTTCCTGATGGGACCTATAGAGAAGTGGGTAAATTGTAACTGTACCAGTTTATGAACTCATCTGTGGTAGTATCAGAGCCAAGTCATTTAAAAACTGCCTCTCTTGTTATTGGTACTGTTCTTAGTTACTGTCATATAGACCCTGACTCAAGACAGCTTCCCACGTAACAAACAAAATACTTCTCAGTCCTGCACCATTTCTACTATCGTTTGTAGATGGGACTACTGTGACCCAATGGATTTTCAGGGCTAGATGTTGGAACTAGCACCAGGTCATTCTTTCTAGGTCTCTCTTTCTCTGGAAGGTCCTCTGAAACCTCCTCAGTTTCATAGCATCACCTAAGCCTCCACTGACAGATGGCTTTTTTCAACTTCGTACTGCATGACAAACATAATTTGGAATAACTCGACCCCCAGAGGCTCCATATTCTGGGTCAAATGTGCCCTCTGCTTTCCCCTGGGTAGATTCACTTTTCTAAAAATAGATGGCAACTTTTTTACATTTGTAAACAGTTGGAAATCATTTATTAGTGGATTCTTCTTATGATTTTAGCACTTTATTACATATTGTAAGCTGTGTTTGGATGACTCATTGCTATTTCTTTTTCATCACAATTAGCCTCTTAGAGTGACTGACTACACAGGTGAGAGAAAATAAAGTGATTGAATCGCTTTTCCTATGTCTGAAAACACCAAATCCTGATTCAAGAAGGCAGAGCATATCCAATCATTTAACATTTTCTGACGGGGGTACTGTTGGCTCCACGGAGGGTTGACTCTGAGTGAAGCTTTCGTTGTTGGTTGCCACGCTCCTTGGGTCTCACAGAGCACAACATTGCCTGGCTCTGCAGCCCCATCACAGTCACTGTTTGATTCGAGCCCATGGCTGCAGCTGTTGTGTCAGTTCATGTCACTGAGGGGTTCCCTTGTTTTTGTTGACCCTCTAATGAAAGTGTGCCCTTTTCTAATAATTAGTTTTTCCTATGTGTCCAAAGTTTGCAAGTAGAATTCTCACTATTCTTATTTCTAAGAAGTGTTCTTATAATTCTTTGTTTCTTTTTAAAATTGCCATTTGAGTGAAAGTTTACAAAGCATATTGGCTTTTCATTAAATAGTTCATACATGTTTTGCTTTATAACATTAATTACAATATTCATAATATCTAGGTGAGGCTATTCCTTGGAAAGGGACAACACGTTTGGAAAGATGGAGGGTCACTGAAGGAGAGAAAAATCACCAATGGGATGGACTGACACTGACTTCAGTGGTGGGCTGTAGAGTCTCAGAAATGATGAATATGGCCCATGGTAGGGCAGGTTGCAAGTTGGCTGTTCAAATGATTGGTTGCAATGAGTCATACTTGATCTGACGACACCTAACAACAACAACAACAATAATATATTTGTGCTTTCCCTATTTTCTCTCCATGATTCCCGTTTCCATCAATCCTACTATGCTACTTTTACTACCATCCAGACTTTCTCCTTAGACAAATGCTCCACTTCATACCCTATATGATTGATTGTGGACTGCCAGAAGAACAATTTCTAAAAAGAAATACAATCTACTCAATATTTTTCACCATTGATACAGTTCAAATGCACCAGTTTTTCTTCTGTCTTCTAGTTTTTACTGTGTGCAAACTTGGAATCATGATTCCTGCATCTCCCAAATGCCAGAACATGCAGCATGCAATGGGTTCATCTTCCACCAGCTGTGAAGAGAATCTAGTTTTCTGTCCAAGTATTTTCATATTTCCTCTTTCTTTGCTATTCTGTCCTTTAAAAAGAAATATTGTTTTAAAATCACCTTGCCTGCTTTTCTACTCATACACTTTAATTGTTATTGAATCTGGAAAAAAGAAAATACAGAAATTGGAGTCTTACGGTACTCAGATGACCTTAAGAAAAATCAAGGCAGCATTTCTGCCAAAGGACTTTAATAGCAAACCTGACAGAATGCCCTTATGTAGGTGTGAAAACTGGAAGCCTTTTCTCACTGATGGCTAAAGCAGTTACTGTATAGTTTACATTTCAGCACAACTCAAGAACAATTAGAAAACGTACCAAAGTATTGTTTGTTAAAAGATGAAGTTCTATTGTGTCTTTTATTCAAACACAGAAAGACTCCAGGCTTAACTCTGCCTCAGGAGAGTGGCTCTTCCAGCTGCAATGTGCAGAATACATTTTACAAAAGACAACAGGTTCAGTTATTGAATCAAAGGCCTTATGAAGAAGAACAGCAGCGTTACAACAGACGGTTAATTTAATTACCTCTGATGCAAGGGAAACGTGAAGCTTTAAGAGCAGAATGTTTGATAATCACACATGCATTATAAGCTGTGTATAGCCTGAATGCTCCTCAGAAACAAAGATGGCGAGACTTTGGCACTCTCACTGTGGACATGGAAAGGACATCATGTTTGGCCAAACAGAGGGTCAGTGTCAGCAAGGAAAACTCTGAGACGAATTGATACAACAGTCTTAATAATGGGTTCAAACATCAAACGTCATGAGGATGATGCAAGGTCAAGGCAACCTTTCTTCTGTTACACATAAGGTCTCCCTGAGTCAAAACTGACTTGATAACATCTAACAGCAAAAGTGCGATGTACACATGGATACACTCTTTCTTATTGTTTCTTAAAAGTACTACATTAAATGCACTTTCTTGTGGGACAGATTCATTTTCCTAATTCCTGCATTTACTTACCAATATATTCCCCACATTTCATTTGAAAAGAAGAAATCTAAGGATGGTTCTTTTGGTGGTATTTATTTCTGACAGCCTTGCAGTGGTCAGCAGCAGGGATCTCAAACCTCTAAAAAAATGTATTACACACTGCCAAAGTAGGGCATCCATCTGTCATTCTGTCCCACGTGCATGCAGCTGGTTTGCATGTTGTTACTTGGTGCTGGAAGCTACACTATCAGTATTTCAAACACCAGGAGGCTGATTGTGGTGAAAATGTTTTAGTAGAGCTTTAAGATGAAGGCAAATGAGAAAGAAAGGCTACTTCCTAAATTAGCCAATGAAATCCTTTGGATCCAACAGAATATTGTCCAATTTAGTGCTATAATATAAGCCCTATAGTTTCAAAGGAATGCAACATACAGTATCTTTAATGATAATGCTAGTTACACATACCAGCTGTGGTGAAGTTGGGCAGGACTGGGCAACCATTAGCCACTTATGCAAAAGGTTGCCATAAGTTTGAGTCGATATGACATCAACTAATAATAACAAAGAAAAGATAGCAATTTAACGATATTTTGTTAGCCAGAAGCAAGTTTGTGTCTGTTTACCTACTCCTTGTACCTCTTCACCCTCTTAGGTTTATTTATTTTTTAATTATTAAATTTTTATTAGTTTTAATGAACATTCACAGGGATTTGGGGTTTTCATTCCTTCATTGTTGCACTATTTTCTCTACCCTCCTCCCCAGTTCGTTCTTCTTTTTACCCCCCTTGAAAGTCTGTTTTAATTGTCCAATTGCCACAGTGCTTGTCAAAGCCTGTTCTGATTACTCTCCTTTGTCAGTGTGTCCTTTGTCATTCCCTATCACTCCTCCCTAAGAGAGACTTCACCCTGATTCATAAGGAACCTTATAGGTTTCTTGTGGCAACTACCTCTTAAGACCACTCAAGGAACATTTTGCAGTGTATTAGGGAGTTCTGGGGGCTGAGTTGTAAGAAGTTGTGCTGCAATCCCAAAGGCATATGGTTCTAATCCACCAGCTGCTCAGTGGGAGAAAGTCTCCTCCCACATCATTTATTACCTTCGAAAATCTAGTAAAGGGTAAGCTCTGGGACAGTTATGACGCATTAGTACACAAAAAGAACAACAGTGACTCATGAGGCTCTCTGGTGGTGTTGTTCTTAGATATTTGACTGCTAACTGAAAGGTCAGAAGTTCCAGCCCACCAGTCACTCCTCTGGAGAAAGATGTGTCAACCAGCTACCTTTAAGATTTATGAGCCCTCTGGGGCAGTTGTACTCCATCCTGTGGGATAACTATGAGTCAGAATCAACTCAAAGGCAATATTGTGTTGTGTTGTGTTGTGTTGTTACAAGCCATCGAGTCAACTATCATTCACAGTGACCCTATGAACAATGTATCTGGGGCTTCCTCTATCCTATACAGTTCTCATGATCTCTCAATGTGCAAACCCATGGTTACAGTCATTGCGTCACTCTGTCTTGTTGAGGGTCTTCTTTTCTTTTTCTAATCCTCTGCCTCTCCCAGCATGATGTCACCTTTCAAGGATTGGCCCCTCTTGATAATATGCCCAAAGCATATGAAGTGTAGTTTCAGCTTCCTTGCCTCTGAGGAGAACGCTGGTTCTATTTCTTTCAAGACAGACTTATTTGCCTTATGGAAGTCCGTGGGACAGTCTGTACTCTTCTACAACACCACAGTTCAAAGGCTTTGATTCTTCTTGTTATTTTATTCACTGTTTAACTTTCAGATGTCTAGGAAGGAATTGAAAATGCCATGGCTTGGGAGCACTTTAGTTTTTAAACTGACATCTTTGCTCTTTAGAACTTATTTTTTTTAAAATATTTTTCCTACTAGTTTATTTAGAAAATTTGAATATAAATTAAAAAAAACTTTCCATTTATATCACACCCCCCCCATCAAATTTTACAACCCCATGCACATCCAAATCCCTCTGCTTTCAGCCTCTTTCACCCTCTTGGACCCTTATACTCACTCTACAATAATGGTTTTATTCAATATTTATCCTTGTGGGACTACGCTATTTCACTCAGCATAATGATCTCCAGTCCCTCCCAAGTTAGGTAATAACTTACAAAGTTAGTGCTCCTGCATAGTATTCCATTGTGTGATTGTATCATAATTTCTCAATCTATTTGATTGTGGTTGGACATTTGGGCTGTTGCCATGTTCTTGCCATGGTGAATAATGTTGCTATGAATATTGATGTACAAATCTCAGTTTGTGCCTCAGTTCTCATTTTCTTGGTGTATATTCCAAGTAGTGGAATAGCTGGGTCATATGGGGTTTCTATTTTCAGCTTTTTGAGGAAGTGCCAAACTGCCTTCCAGAGTGGTTGTACCATTTTACAATCCCACCAATAATGTATAAGAGTTTTTTTCTTGCCACATCCTCTCCAACATTTACTACTTGCTATCCTGTTAAACTTTGCTACTGTTACTGGAATGAGATGGTACCTCATTGTGGTTTTGATTTGCATCTCTCTTATTGCCAATGATTTAAAGCGTTTCTTCATGTATCCATTTGCCATTTGAATATCTTTGTGAAAATTCTTTAGAATTTTTGAGAGGCCATGACAGAAGATTTTTCTTTTCTTGTTTTTTGTTTTAAATATTTATTTTATATTGACTTACACACAAAAATTCATATACACTGTGTTTCACACTTTCCTTCATTTATATTGTTTTTT
>NW_006399889.1:2608589-2611651 GCF_000299155.1 Elephantulus edwardii | reverse complement strand
TTTGATCTTCTGCATTAAGTGTTTCAAATCTTATTCACTTTCATCAAGCAAGGTTATATCATTTGTATAAGATAGGTTGTTGAGTCTTCTTCAATCCTTATGTAACATTCTTCTTCATATAGTCCATCTTCTCAAGTGATTTGTTCAGCATACAGTTATGAAGAAATGACACTGCCCTGATAAACATCTTTCCTGATTTTAAACCATACAGTGTTCCCTTGTTCTCTCCAGATAACTGCTTCTTGGTCTAGGTATAGGTTTCATGTAAGCACAATTAACTGTTCTGGGTTTCCATTTGTTATGATTCACAAAGTTAATTGCCTCTACATAATCAATAAAGCACAAGTAAACACCTTTCTGGTAAATATATTTCTTGGCTTTTAGCCAAGATCCATCTGATATCAGCAATGATATCCCTTGTGTCACAGCCTCCTTTGAATCCAGCTTAAATTTCTGCAGTTCTCTGTTGATATACTATTCCACCCATTTTTAATAATAAGTTTGGGGTTTGCTTTTGCTTTTTTTTTTTTTTGCTGGGAACTATAGGGGTAGTGTTTTTGAAGCTCACTGATATGACACTACAGCTTTCTCTAGTGCCTCACCCTTTTTCTTATGGAGGAAAAATAACAAATCTTCTCCCAAGAGCCTGTCAGGTCTGTGTCTTAAGCTAAAATGAGAAGGATGGACTGGAAGACCTTTGATTTCCTTTTCAGGGAAAATACTCAAAGATTCTGTGAAAGATGTTATGGACATAAATGAAAAACTGTTCCAGACACTGATATTAAAAAAAAAATAAATGTATTTGAGAAAATAAAATGCTACTACTATAGTATCAGAGAACATGAGGTTAAGTTAGAGAATCAAAGAATATTTTATTAGAAGTGGCTTAAAATCAGATTAGTTCAATGCTTCCATAGGAAATTAGCAGTACAGAGAGTATTTTCCAAAGAAAACATGACGAGTTTCAGTTCTGGCCTCAAGATGAAGTTTTTACTGGTTTAGAGGATCCCAGGGGCCATATCATAACAAAGTACGTGGAGGATTTGTACGCACACGCAGTGGGCATACATCCATAACTGTTCTAGCGCTTCTCTGGCATCCAGATTAGGATGTCAGCAAGGACAGGTAACGCTCATCTCTAGTGCCATTTCCCCCTTCTTCCTTCAGCACCCATGTGGCAAGTCTCATAGTTCATCCAAGGCTGATGTGAGTTCAAGTAACTTCAACTCTCAGAATTGCCAGTAGGTTATTTAAGAATGTTGCAGTACACAAAATGGAAAGATCATTGTCATTGAAGGCGGAACTCTAGTGGAGTATGCACGGTGGATGAAGCTCAGGAATCAGAGGTGAGCTGGGTCTGAGTGTTTTAACCTCTACCCTTCCCTCTATGTGCCTGTCTTCTTTTCCAAATCAGAGTCTGCTTCTTTTTATTGGGTCTCATTTGATGTCAGCACTAACTACTATCTTCAAATTCTATCCCTTGCAAGTAATGAAATGCCCCCAAGGCATCCACATGGAAATATTCTGTCCACTCCATGTCTCTAGTTTATAGAAGTTCTAAGTATGAGACCCAGGTCCTCACTCAGCCCCCAAGGTGTCCTTGAGAATGCCTACTTGTAGTGACAAAACTCCCTTCCAGCTTCGTAAATTGAAAAAAAAAAAAAGGATTACCTTTAAAGACTTTGCCTGAAAATTATTTCTTGACTCTTCTTCTTGGTTGATTTCCTACTGGATTATGATGTACCCCATTTAGATGAACAATAAAATAAGGATGATAAAAAAAAGAATTGATGCCCTGGATCTGTGCTATTGGAGAACAGTACTGACTATCCCATGGGCTGCCAAAAGATCAAATAAGTCTTTCTTGGAGGAAGTGCAACCAGGATGCTCCTTTAAAAAAAAAGGATGGTGAGACTTTATCTCACAGACTTTGGGAATGTTGACAAGGCAGTCTAGTCTTTGGAAAAATACATCATACTGAAAAAGGTAGAAAATGAGAGAGAGATGTCCAACAAGATTAATTAACACAGTGACTGTAACAATTTGAGCATGTCAGAAATTGTGAAGATGGCTCAGGTTAGGGCAAAATTGACATCTGTTGTCCATAGGGTCACTGTGAGTCATAGCTGACCTGATTACACCTAACAATAGCAACATTTAGTTAACTTCATCTCAGTAGTCAGGACTACTTGAATTTATGACTATTAAAAGTATTCTTTAATGTGCTCTCTCCAACCATAGGCTCTCCTCAATCCAAAAAACTAAAAAAACTCGAACCTATTGCCAGTAAGTCTGAACGTACTCATGACCTTCCAGTGGTTTTTTGGAGGCTGTAAATCACATAGGAGACAGTCAGCTTTTCACCTGCAGAGCTGTGGACTTGAACTGCACCTTTGGGTTAAAGGTGTAACTGCTTATGGACCATGCTACCAGAGCTCTTGCAATCTTTCCAGATTCAACTTTCTGATTTGGGGTTTTGCTGCTCCATTGTGACCTTCCCACTGTATTGAAAATTAATTAAAAATCCTTACCATAGAGCTCAGACTGTAAGATGGGGTTCAGCACATTCCCTATAACCTACAAATACCCTGTCTACCCTACCAGAGTCTGTCTCCTCTTTATTCTGATTACTCATAATCCTTGCCCCATCCTCTGTTCCCTTAGCCTACAGTATGCTCTCAGTCTTTCAGCTCTCCTTACTCACACGGTGCTCACTTCAACAGCATCCTAGGTATGCCTCTGGGTTAGCCTCACAATTTCCTATAGGCTGGGATACCAGAACTCCCAAAAAATCCTTAGAGCACAGGCATGATAAGATTTTTTCAGAACTAGCATTAGCTGCCCACATGATAGATTCCTGGGTTGCAAAAATGGTTCACATGATACTATAAATTTATGGACAGATCTGCTTTGTCATGTCTATTGTTGTTACGTGCTTGCTGTCCAGTCATAACAGACTGATAATAACTGACCCTCTAGTGGATTTTCAGAGTCTATAAATCATATGGGAGGAGATTGCCCATCTTTCTCCCTCAGAGTAGTAGTTGGTGGATTTGAACTGC
>NW_006399889.1:2606536-2608224 GCF_000299155.1 Elephantulus edwardii | reverse complement strand
TCCAGGACATGTCTGTTTGTTCTTTTGGTAGTCGTATATGGGGTTGCTATTATTTAAAATCAACTCACTGAAAACACTTTTTCCTGTCCATACTTAACTTTCTTTTTTTTTTACTCAAATAACACTTTCAACTGGCCTAGAATACCTAACTTTAAAAGATTCCAGAAACTGTCCACAGTAGGTTACTTCCTCCTTTCCAGCAAATACATTATGATTAAAGCTAGCTTAAGAGTGTTATTCTGTGAATGGTCTGTTTTCATAATCTAAAAATTATTATGGACATTACTTTTTTAATCTTAGTATTTGTGTGTCTAGGCTTAAAGTGGAACCAGGGCTAGGATACCATGTAGCAAGTGGAACAAAAAAAGGTTACCAAACTGTACAATCTGTATAGGGGCAGAATCAGACATATGTCTGAAAATTGTGTGTAAGGAGGGACTGTGGCTGCTTATGCCCAAGTTCCTTGGGCAACACATTTTGCAAAGAGGTGTACAATAGCTTCCAAGGGCACATTTATATTTTTCCTACAAGTGAAGGAATTGAAAGTGACTGCCCTCTGCCCTGGCTATTTTTATTTGCCCTGCCCCAGTTCCTCTAAGACTATTGTAAGAGAGAGAGAAATAAATTCTGAACCTCGTAGTTTAAAAGTTGCAGTCAAAGTAGAATTTGGCCTGTGAGTAATTCCTAAACTGGAGTGACAAATTTTCCAAGTCAGGGATGCAAGGCCTCGTTTTATTTAAAAAATACAGAGTACCTGCTTTGGAAATGATTTTGGGATCCAGGCACAGAAATCTGGAGGCCTGTCCACTGGAGTTTGTGACTCTTAGCTCAGGAGAGTGGGGAGCTGTTAGAAGGACAGAGGGGCAGACAGTATCATGGACTTTTCCTGTTCCTCCTTGAAAGGACAAAGATAGCTCTCTAGCTGTCATCTTGTGTCCGCTCGTGTGCAGTCTATATCAGCTGGTCTGCCAAAAGACCCCCTGAGTGCCAGCCCTAGTTCCCCTCACACAGCCCCATTTCTTCTCTGACAAGATGAAAGAAATGATCATGAATCAGAAGAAACTTGCCAAACTGCAGGCACAAGTGTACATTGGTGGAAAAGGAACCCGGCGCAGAAAGAAGAAGGTGGTTCGTAGAACAGCTACAGCAGCTGACAAAAAACTTCAGTTCTGCTTAAAGAAATTAGGGGTAAACAATATCTCTGGTTTTGAAGAGGTTTAAAAATCAGGGAATGGTGCTCCGCTTTAATAATCCTAACGTTCAGGCATCTCTGGCAGCAAACACTTTCACCATTACCGGCCATCCTGAGACAAAGCAACTGTCACCCAGCATCTTAAACCAGCTTGGCACAGACAGACTGAGTAGTTTAAGAAGACTGGCTGAAGCCCTGCCCGAACAAGCTGTGGATGGAAAAGCACCAATTGCTCCTGGAGAAGATGATGATGACGAAGCTCAAGATCTTGTGGAGAATTTTAATGAGGTTGCAGAGAATGAGGCCAACTGATATGAGTCAACTTTTGAAGAAGAAAAAACATGACGAAGTTACTTTGAGCTGCTATTTTATATTACGACTGCTTTTCCCCCCTGTTTGTCTCATGTCTCTTTTTCCCCCTCTTTTTTTCTTTTCTTTTTTTAAAAATAGTTTTATTGAACATTTACAGAGATTTTGGATTTCCATTCATTCATGG
>NW_006399889.1:2579188-2605871 GCF_000299155.1 Elephantulus edwardii | reverse complement strand
GTTTTTGGATGTGCATAGGGATTTGATTCTTAGAAGGTCCCATTTATCTATTTTATCTTCTTCTGGTTGTAGAACGACAGCTTTTAAAAATTGTTTTGTTTATGGATCTGATAAAATCTAGATCTCTCATATTTTTAAGCCTTTTGGACATTTCAGCTCTTTTCCGTTTCTGCTTAAATATAATTCATTCTTTGCGGCTAAATAAGCTGAAGAAGCCTGGGAATAAAATTTGAAACAAAGGTTAATAAAGCTCTTTGCCTAGTATTTTTTTATTACTATTACTTCAATAATGATGATTTGTACACAGAAAGCAAAATCATTTAAAAAAAGTTAATTTTGTCATGTAATAATGGCCAATGATGGAATTTGATTAACAATTTAGAATAGCTTAATGTAGAAAGAAAAAAAAAAAAAGAAAGGACAAAGATAACTATATCCTTAAGTCCATAGCCAGAAGCCTGGGAATGAGATTGGCCCCCTTTCTAGACTTTGGGTAGAACATCATGCATTTTGGTGATTCCTCCCACCCCCCAATCTTCTCTACCCTTTTCTCCCACTAAAAAAACACAAAACAAATTCAGTACCACTAAGCTGATTCAACTCATAGGAACTCCACGTAACAAGGTAGAACCGCAGCACAGGGTTTTCTTGGCTATAATCTACAAAACCAGATCATCAGGCCTTTCTTCCGAGGCACATCAGAGAGGAATTAATTTACTCACATTTACAACAGTCTCTTGCTCACATTTTCTCATTACTGACTTACAAATTGGAACGGCCTCATAGCTGACCTTCCTGTGGGTTTTCAGAGGCTGTAAATTGCACAGGATGAAATTGTTCCTCTATCTTCCACAGATCACAATTTCTTATGGTTAGGCCACTAGAGTTTCTAAGATTAGTAGTCAGGCACAAACTAAAAGTACCACCTAAGGACCCAAGGTTTCAACTTTTCATATTTCTATTCCAAAAAAAGGTGATCCCAGAGTGTGGTAATTATCATACACTATTACTCATATCACATGCAGGCAAAATCCTGCTGAAGATTATCCAGAAATGACTGGAACTTTGCCAGCGAACTCCCAGAAATACAAGCTGGGTTAAGAAGAAGCAGTGGCATTTCAGACATTATTGCCAATGTCAGATGAATCTTGGCAGAAAGAAAAGAGTACCTGAAGGATATCTATCTGTGTTTCACTGACTATGCAAAGGCATCTGACTGTGTGGATCATAAAAAGTTGTGATTAACCTTGAGCAGAATGAAAGTCCTAGAACACTTGATTGTGTTTATGTGAAACCTATAGTTGGGCCAGGAAGCAGTCCTCAGAAAAGGGCAGGGAAACACTGCATGGTTCAAAATAAGGGAGTGAGTGAGTCAGGGATGCATCCTATCTCCATGCCTTTTCAATCTATATGCAGAACAGATCATTTGGAAGATTTGGCTTTATGAGGAGGAATGTGATATCAAGATTGGAGGAGGAAGACTCATCAACAACCTGCGTTATGCAGATGATACAACTTTGCTTGCTGAAAGTGAGGAGGACCTGAAGTGCTTGCTATAGAATATCAAGGACTGTAGCCTTCAATATAGATTGAAGCTTAACATCAAGAAGATAAAGATTCTCACCACTGGGTCAATTTGCAGCACCATGATGGATGGAAAAGAGACCAAGATTAACAATTACAGCTTGCTCAGCTCCACAATCAACAGTTTTGGCAGTCAGGACATCAAAAGATGAATTGCCTTAGGGAAGTCTGCTTTCCAGACTTTCCAGGGACCTTTCCAGAGTTATGAGAAGTGACGATGTCAGTCTAGAGACTAAGGTACATCTGATCCAGGCTATGGTTTTCGCAATTACTTGCTATGCTTTGGAGAGCTGGATAATGACTAAGGTTGACAGAAGAGAAAATCATGCCTTTGAGTTGCAGTGCTGGAAAAGAGTCTTGAACATATCATGAGCCACCAAGAAAACAAACAGTTCTATCTCCTTGGAGGCTAGGATTTTTAAGCTCTGCCTCACTTGATTTGGGCATATGGCCAGGAGAGATCGGTCCTTGGAGAAGGACATCATGCTCGGAAGGATTGATTGACAGTGCAGGAGAGGAATACCCCAGATGAGATGGATTGATACAGTAACTAGGGCAATGCAGGGTTGATGTGTTACTATGCATCATAGGCAACTCAATGGCACATAACAGCAATAACATACTATGACAGGTTTGAAAGCAGGAATGGCATACACTTCCTATACAACATGCCTCCAGAAACTCTATGAACTTTGAAAAATGTCAATAGTTGTAGAGGGGCTTCAGGACTTCTGCTCATAGGGTCACCTGAGTCGTACTCAACTCGGCAATCAACAACATCTTGGAGAGGGCAAAACCATGTTTCTCCTTGGGGGCTAGCATTTTGAAGCTCTGTTTCACATACCGTGGGCACATGGCCAGGAGGGACCTGTCCTTGCAGAAGGACATCATGCTTGGAAAGGTGAAAGGGCATCGTAGGAGAGGAAGACCCCAGAGGAGATGGATTTATAAATTAACTAAGACAGTGGGGGTAGGTGTGTCAGAGTCAGTGACACTGACTTAGGACAGGGCAGGCTTCAGAGCTGTTGTACATAATGTCATTATGAGTTGCAGGCAACTCAATTTTACATAACAACAGCAACCTGGACAATATTGTTTAGGCCTGGCTGGAGTTGTGGGTATTGGGAACATGGGTGGTTCAGGGTAAGAAGAACTGCGAACTGCCAGTTTCAGAAACATTCTAGAGCAACAAAACTCCAGCCCAGCCACAGAACCTCAGCACAGCCTGCAGGCACTCAGGATTGGTCCTGTCCTGTGCTTCCCTGTGAGGTCAAGATAATGATATGGTAGGTGCCATCCATGAGCAGAGGCAGCTGCTGAATCATGCTAGCCATCTTTCTTTTTTTAAAAAAAATTTTATGATTTGCTTATTATCATATATGTTTTATACATGAACTTTGTGTTTTATACATTCATATAAATTTTTTTAAAAAATATTTTTATTTTATATTAGTTTGCATACAAAATTCTTATACTTTGTGTTTCACACTTTCCTCTACTCAAATTGTATTTCATATGATCATTCACTTACATTGTGTTTTCTAAAATTAATCACCATTGATCCATGCCCACCATTATGCCATATTTTCAAGTCCCCACTAGATCTTTCTTAATTCTTTCACCCCTTCACTCTGCCCAACAAACTCTGCAACCTCAACATTTCTCCCTCCTCTCCACCCTCAGAACCCCTCCTCCCTCCATTTCCCCCTTTGGGGAATTTGGAATTTTGTACACATCTTAGTAGTAATGCCTCTTTTTCACAATTATGGCATTTCACAAGTATTTGTCCTTATAAGACTGAGTTAGTTCACTTCAACATAAGGCTCTCCAGGCTCTCCCATGTTATATAATATTTTTCAAAATCACTGCTTGTGAGTGTAGTATTCCATCATGTGAGTGAACCACAATTACTCAATCCATTTGTATGTTGATGGCATTTGGGTTGTTTCCATTTTCTTCTTATTGTGAATACTGCTGCTATGAATATCAGTATATAGATCTCTGTTTGTGTCTTGGTTCTATTTTCTTCCAGGTATATTGTTGTTGTTACATGCCGTCGAGTCACTTGGAATTCATAGTGACCCTTTGTACCACAGCCCTGAACTCAGCTCTATCCTGAGCCAATTTCATTGTTTCTGACACACCTACTCCCGTTACCCCAGTCAATGAGTCAATCCACCTCATCCACGGTCTTCCTCTCTTGTCTTGCCCCTCTGTCTTTCTAATCATGATATCCATGTTCAAGGACTGATCCCTTCTGGCAACATGCCCAAAGTATATCAGATGGAGTTTCAAAATTCCCCACCCCAAGTATACTCCACTATGCAGGCTTCATTCTGGACTCTTGTCATGACCATAATACCCAATCACATATCACTGTTCTCTCCCTCTTTTGTTTCAATGCAGTCTACATAATTTATCCAATTTTTCTCAGTCTCACCCTAAGCCCGATGTCAGTCCCATTCTACAACAGGGGCACTATGGAGTATTTGTTCTTTTTTGACTGAGATATTTCACTCAGCATAATGTCCTCCAGGCTCACCCATTTTGAATAATATTGCATGAGTTCCTTGGTTTTCAATGCAGCACAGTATTCCATTGTGTGAATATACCAGAGCTTCTCTATCCATTTATTTATTGATGGACACTTAGGTTGTTTCCAACTCTTTGCTATTGTGAACAAAGCTGCAATAAACATGAATGTGCATATATCTGCCTGGGTGACAGGCATGGTTTCTTTAGGGTATATTCCCAGTAGAGGCATTACTGGGTCAAATGGTATTTCTATTTGCAACTTTTTGAGAGGGCGCCATACAGCCTTCCATAGTGGTTGTAACATTTTACACTCCCACCAACAGTGAATAAGTGTTCCAGTTTCTCTGCAACCTCACCAGCATTTATTGTTTACTACTTTGTAATTTTGCTATTCTTACTGGGATGAGATGATATCTCATAGTTGTTTTGATTTACATCTCTTAGAGCTAGAGATTTTGAACATTTTTTCATGTATTTGTTGGCCATCTGAGTGTCGTCTTTGATGAAGTGTCTGCTCATATCCTGTGCCCATTTTTCAGTTGGATTGTTTATCTTATTGTAGACTATAAACTTCCTTAAAGAAAAGCTTGGAAGAACTCTAGAAATACTAATTCACAATATAAACAGTCTTCCAAGCATCTTGAACAATCAACAGCCAGAAGAAGATGAAATAGATGAATGGAACCTTCTAAGAATCAAATCCCTATACACATCCAAAAATTTCTCCAACAGGGTAAAAATGGAAGCCACAGACTGGGGAAAAAGAGTTAGTAATGGCATGTCTGAAAAGGGACTTTTATCTAAAATTTATAAAATAGTTGAGAACTACAACAAGATAAAGGTCAACAATCCAAATTGAAAAATCGACACAGGAGAAGATATTTTTTATTACTTCAAAGTATTATGATGATTTAATATAATTTTTTAATTTGTTGAGGCTTGCTTTGTGTCCTAATATGTGATCGATTTTGGAGTATGTACTATGTGCACCTGAGAAGAAAGTAAATTGGTTTGTGGTTGAGTGCAGTACTCTGAATACATCCACAAGCTCCATTTGACTTATTGTATAGTTAGATCTTCTGCATCTTTGTTAAGATGTTTGGATTTGCTTTTTGTTTGTTTTTAGTGGTCTACCCTTTGGTGAGAGTAGTATGTTAAAGTCTCCTACAACTATTGTGGTGCTATATTTTTTAATTGATATTTTAATGAAAGTTTAGAAAGAAATTGAATTTCTATTCATTCATTGTTGCACATTTTCTTTCTTCAAGTGTATTAACCCCTGTTTTGTGTATTTTGCAGGTCTATCATTTGGTGTGCAGTTGTAGGTCAAGTTTATGTCTTCTTCATCTATTGTTCCTTTGATCATTATATAGGGTCCTTCCTTACCTTTTATGGTGATTTTTGTCTTGAAGTCTTATTTTATCAGAGATTAGTATTGCCAGTCCTGCTTTTTTGTGGGTGCCATTTGCTTGGCTTCCCCGCCCCCGCCCCCCAGTCTTTGATTTTTAGTCTATCTTTTCCCACATTTCTTTTGAGTTTCTCTTATAGGGAGCATATTGATAGACTTTGCTTTTTTATTAAATAGGCTGTCTTTTTCTCTTAACTGGTGTATTTAGTCCATACAAATTAAGTGTAATTATTGGTATACCAGGTTTTATCACTGTCATCTTGCTATGTTTCTTTTTATGTTATTTCTAGTTACTACTGTCCATCCAATTTGCTTTAGTGTCTCTGTGTCAAAGACTTCCTTAGAATTTTTGTAGATTTGGTCTTGTTTTCACCAATTTCTTTAGTTCTTGTTTTTCTGCAAATGACCTAATTTCTTCTCCATATTTGATGAATAGTTTTGCTGGGTACAGGATCCTCAGCTAGCAATTGTTTACTTTCAATCTTCTGTATATGGCAGTCCATTGTCTTCTTGCTCACGTGGTTTCTACTGAGAAATCAGAATTTAGTCTTACTGGTTCTCCTTTGTAGGAGTCTCTTTGTTTTCTCATGTTGCTTTTAGTATTTTATCCTTATCTTTGGAGAATTTGACTATGATATATCTTGATTGTGGGGGTGGGGGTGGTTCTAGTCTGCTTGGGTTTTGCTGAGCTTCTTGAAATGAATTTCCTCATTCTTCATGCCTGGGAAGTTTTTTCTCTTGCCACTTCCACAAGTCTCAGTGCTTTCCCTGCTCCCCTTGTGTTCTAGGATTCCAGTCATGTGTATATTGTTCCTTTTGATGTCATCTTACATTAGTCTAATGTTTGTTTTTTTTTTTAATTTTCCTTCTGTCTTCTGTTTTCTTTTTTATTATGTTCCCATTGGTCTTTCAGCTCACTGACTTTCTGTCACATCTCTTCTGTTCTGCTTTTTTTAACCCTCTAGCAACTGAATGGTTCAAAATTTGGAAAGGTGTACAACCAGGGATTTGTCCTATCTCCTTATCTTTTCAATCTATATGCAGAACAGATTATCCAAGAGACTGGGCTCTATGAGAAGAAATGTGGCATCAAAATTGGAGGAAGACTCATCAACAATCTGTGTTATGCAGATGACAGAATCTGCTTGCTGAAACTGAAGAAGACCTGAAGTGCTTGCTGCAGAAGATCTAGGACTGCAGTCTAAAATATAAATTGAAGCTCAACTTCAAGAAAATAAAGATTCTCACCACTGGGGTGATTAGCATCATCATGATACATGGTGAAGAGATTGAGATTGTTAACAGCTTCAGTTTGCTTGGCTCCACAAATCAAGAAAAGACAAATTGCATTAGGAAAGTCTGCTGTCAGAAACCTATCCAGAGTACTGAAAAACAATGACATCAATCTAGAGACCAAGGCATGCCTGATCCAGGCCATAGACAGAAAGCTGGACAATGACTAGGGATCATAGAAGGAGAATTGATGTCTTTGACCTGTGGTGCTGGAGAAGAGTATTGAGTATACTTTGAACTGAAAGGAGAACAAACAGGTTCATCCTAGAGAGGGTGAGACCCTCCTTGGAGGCAAGGATTCTGAAGCTTTCTCTGACCTACTTTGGACATGTTACAAGGCAGGACCAATCCTTGGAGAGGGACATCATGCTTGGGATGGTGGAAGAACAGTGCAAAAGAAGATGACCCTCAATAAGATTAGTTCATTCAGTGACTAAGGTAATGGGGGGGTAGGTCTATCAGAGACAATAAGATTGGTACAGGATAGAGCACAGTTTACGGCTGTTGTACATAGGGTCACTATGAGTCACAGGTCACTCGATGGCACATAACAACAAGAACAACATATTGGAAACTCTGATATTTCTATCTTGATATTCTGAATTGTATGTATGTTCATGCATTTTTGTTTATGACAGTAATGTGCTGCCTGTACCCTCTCCATCTTGTGTTGATTTTTCTTCTTCTACTTTATAATCTATAGTATCAATTCTTTTTCCATCTTTTGCAATTTCTTTAGTAGTTGTTTTTGTTTCTCTACATAAATATATTTTTTTTCTGTTTCTTGTCCCTGGAATATTCAGTTTGTTTATAGCTTCTGTTCTTTCTTCCATCATTTCCATTTTCTTATAAAGCTGTTCAAATAACTTCACTTCAATGTTTTTTTTTTTGTTTGTTTCCTTGTTTGTCCTGGAGAGGGTTAAACCGGGTGGCTCCTTGGAGGCAAGGATTCTGAGGCTCCGTCTAACTTACTTCGGACATGTAGTGAGGAGAGACCGGTCCTTGGAGAGGGACATCATGCTTGGGAGGGTGGAGGGACGGCGCAGGAGAGGAAGGCCCTCTATGAGATGGATTGATTCAGTGACTGGGGTAATCGGGATGGGAGTGTCAGAGACAGTGCGATTGGCATAGGACAGAGCGGAGTTTAGGGCTGTTGTACATAGGGTCGCTATGAGTCGCAGGCGACTCGACGGCACATAACAACAACAACAACTCTGGAATATTCACTTTATTTATTCTTTTCCTTCTTTATTCCACCTTTTGTACCTTTTCCCATAGCTGTTTATTTGACTCTGAGTCAATATATTTCTTCTGCTCTCTAACTGTGGGTTGTTCATTGGGTCTGCAATATGTTTTGCTTTTTTTTTGGGGGGGGGACACTTATTATGTTTTTTTGCAATGTTTGAAGTTGCCTGCTGCTTTCTTGACATTATGTGAAGTTTTTCTTGGTATGTACTAGGCTTTTTCTGTTTTGCCTATGTATGTTGTTTACAGTTGTTTATGATGTTACTTAGTTAAATACTTATGGTATTCTCTTTATGAAGGAGACAACTCACTATGCCAGCAGTCCTTTCTAGGCCTGTGCAGTGGAAAAGCTCCCCTTCCCTAGGGTCCTTTCCTTTGGACTGGATCCAGAGACCATTTTCCCCATCAGATAACTGCACTCTATCTAACATGCTTTGGACATGTTGTAAGGAGGGACAGGTCCTTGAAGAGGGACATCATGCTTGGGAGGGTGGAGGGACAGCGTAGGAGGGGAAGACCCTCTATGAGGTGGATTGATTCAGTGACTGGAGTAATTGGGATGGGTCAGAGGCAATGCGATTGGCAGAAGATAGAGCGGGGTTTAAGGCTGTTGTACATAGGGTCACTATGAGTTGCAAACGATTTGACGGCACATAACAACAACCACCTTTCATAGTGGTTAAACCTCTTACATCCGACTAGCAGTGCATAAGAATTCCAATCTCTACACACCTTTTCCAGCATTTACTGTTTGCTGCTTTGTTAAACTTTACTACTGCTGTTGGCATGAAATTGTTTCTCATTGTTGTTTTGATTTGCA
The DNA here is from genome assembly GCF_000299155.1 of Elephantulus edwardii. Taxonomy (NCBI): domain Eukaryota; kingdom Metazoa; phylum Chordata; class Mammalia; order Macroscelidea; family Macroscelididae; genus Elephantulus; species Elephantulus edwardii. The sequence continues at coordinate 2,596,986 of NW_006399889.1, read as the reverse complement.
TTTCTCTGATTACTAGTGATTTAAAACATTATCCCATGTGTTTCTTGGCTATCTGATGTTTTTATTTTTGAAGAGTCTTTTCATGTATTTTGCCCATTTTGTGATTGGTTTATCAGTCTTTTATTTGTGGAGGCCTTGCTGTACTATATAAACTTTGGCTATGAGACCCTTAGCTGCAGATGACATGATAGTGTACACAGAAATTTACATTCAATTATAAAAGTGTTAGACCTAGTAGACCAATTTAGTAGAGTGGCAGGATATAAAATCAACATACAGAAAGCAGTTGAATTTCTCTAAAACAACAAAGAAAGTATGGAAAAGGAAACTATAAAAGCAATACCATTTACAATAACCAACAAGAAGATGAAATACTTAGGAATAAACCTAACTAGAAACAGAAAATATTTATGAGGAGACTTGCTATTAAAAAATGCAACTATATAACATTGCTAAAAGAAAAAAAATGAGACATAGCTAAATGGGAAAATATTCCCTGTTCATGGAGAGAAAGATCGAACATTGTGAAGGTCACAGTTTTACCAGAAGCATTCTGCAGGTTCAACACAACCCCATTACAGACACCAAATTCATTCCTCAAGGAAATTTTTAAAAATGCAATTTCCAGTTTTATTTGGAAAGGAAAGAAATTGAGAATAAGCAATGATCTCTTGAAAAAAGAAGTGAAGTTGGAGATATCTCATTTCTCATTCTCCCATTTGATGGAGAGGGAATGAGGGAAATTGGAAGAATCTGTTTTTAAAAACAATATATTCAAATTTCATAAATAAACTAGTATGATAAAAAATCCCATTATCTGTTATTATGCAATACATTTGTAATGCTATTTTAAATCAAACAAGTTAAAAAATTAAAAAAAAATACGTGGTATTGATTTAACAACAGACATATAGATCAATGTGGTAGAATCAACAATACAGAAATCAACCCATCAACCTATAGTCAACTGATATTTGACAAGGTAATAAAACCCATTAAATGGGAAAATGACAGCTTCTTTAACAAAAGGCACTGACAAAACTGTATAACTGCCTGCAGAAACTCAAACAGGATCCACATCTCACACCATACACAAAACTCAACCAAAAGTAAATGAGAGATCTAGGAGTAAAACCCAAAATCATAAAAATCACAAAAGATAAAATAAATGCAAAAGTAGAAGCTTGGGCCTATGGTAGAAATAGGCTGGTGAGCATAGCAAAATGCACAATCTGGAGAAGATAAAGATTGACAAATGGGACCTTTAAAAAAAATCTAATCCCTTGGAGCTCTGGTGGTCTAGCGGCAAGAAGCTGCACTGCAATCCCAGAGGCCTTGCAGTTCAAATCCACCAGATGCTTTGCTGGAGAAAGAGGGACAACTCCTCTTGTGCCAGTCAGATCTGATTTGACGGTACACACACACACACCCTTTAATCCCTATGTGCATAAAAACTTTCTCCAGTAAAGTAAAAAGAAAGCCCACAGATGTAGACATCTTTCTGAGCTTCCTTAAGCAGGGTCTGAGACCACTGAGTAGTTTGTTTTTATAAACGTGGACAGCTGAGCCAGACTAGCTGGTAGTCAGAATGCCACTTGATCAAAATCGTGTCACCAAGCTTTGTCCCTGCAAGCTGCAGTTCTCCATGGCTGAGGACTTTTCTCTACAACATGGCAGGAAAGCAGATCTTTACCTACCCAGCTGTGATTCTTGGGTGCCTCATCACAGCTATGGTCAGTGTGCTGCACACACACTTTTTTAACATGCACTCTTGAGGTTGTTTATAGTTCTGTGATCTATGACTGCTCAAACTACTTCTTTCATTGTTGTTCATAACTGTCACTGGGTGTATGTTTTATTCTCACTTGTCACATAAAGGATCAGTGAGGTTAATTGAATAACCCAGGCCCATGAAAAAAGATGAGATGGGCTCTGAAACCAGACATGAAGCCTGTGACGCTCAGTCTCACTACCTAACCATTTCTGTTGATCAATTACATTTGGCAGAGCTGGAAGGGCAGTACATCATTCAAGCTGACACTTGTGAGAATGGAGGGGGACAGCATTACTGGCTGTGCTGGGACAACAGGTGTAAACCATGACATATGAGCTCCTTAGACAGACGGGGGAAAGAGCAAGGTAGTCCTTTTATGAGGATGTCAATGGATCTTAAATGTGAACTCTTTTAAATTCATGGGATACTTTAAATTTATGATCATTTGTATTGCTCATAAAACCCTCCTGCATGACTATCTTGGCTGCACTTGTACCCAAAGCAAGTGCATGTGCATGTAGAAGCTTCCCCACCCCTTGCCTAATGTGGTCAATCACACTTAAAGCAACCTTCAATTTCATATGCACCTCCCACCTTCCACTCCTGCTTATTAATACCCCAATCTCTACTGTCTCCCCAAAGCAACAACTATTGGACCATTTGAAGGGAGCCTGTGTCGCTTCTTTGGTGTACCTCATTTTGCTTGCCCCTCACCCATCTTTCTAATCTCAGAAAGAATTGTTAGCTGATGTCTGATTATATCACATAGAACCCAAAAGAGCTCCAGAAAGGTTCATTCTTCAGCCTGCTTCTTTGTGTGCAAATATAATAACAGAGAGTAAACCACAATGACAGGATCGCCATTTGCCTCCAAACCTATCATTTTTCTCATATTCACCAAACTCTTTTGGTCTTGGCTGTGAACTGTCTATTCTTGGAAGAATGGAGGAGTGAAGAGCATACAAGGAGTGACACACAAGCTTGGGTTTAAATGCCACACCCAACTAAGTTTTGGATATTTGAAGCCTCAATTTTCTCTTCTGCAAAATGAATAAATAACATCTGTTTCATAGGGATGTTGTAATGAATAAATTCAACCTTATACAAAAAGCATCCAACTGAGGGAAAGAACAGGTTAGAAGTGATATATGATTGAGTATTATGGTTAGCACAGGAATCCAGAATTAAGGTTGCATAGAGAAGTGCACTCGGGGTGGGGGGTGGGGGGAAGGGACGTGGGAATTGTATACTAATGAAGGAATTTTTTTTTCTTTTTCTTTTTTTTCTCTCTTCAGAGGGGGAAGCAAGCTGGTGGGGAGGGGTGGGCAGGGAGAAAATTGCGGCAATGAATGAATGGAAATCCAAAACCTCTGTAAAAAAAAAATTAAAAAACCCCACAAACTTGGTGGTGAATATGCCAAGATATCAATAGCAGTGTTAGAGGAATATTTATGTATTTATACTTCCCTGTATAAATAAGTAAACAGAGAGATAGATTAATATAGCAGCTGTAACAAACAACTCAGATATAGCAATGATTGCAAAGATGAAAAAAAAAAGCATCCAACTTCCTGTCTGACTCAGGACAAGTGTTCAATAACATAGTTATTTTCTTTATCACTACTGAAGCCTTGCACGCCAGGGGAACAGAATTCCCACTCAGTGGGTGGAGGAGGGAGATTTCTGCAGAGTTGGGCCTGCAGGAGGCACCCGATTAAGCTTTGAACCAGAAAATCACAGTCATTGAAAATCTAATATTCTAGTCTTACACAGGGTCACCTTGAGTTAGCATCAACTCAACACCACCTAATGTGGTTTGGCTTTGTTTTCTCTTGCCCAGGTTCACCTTAAGGGCAAAGATTATATTTTGTCTTTCTTTTTTTTTTTTCTCTCTCATTTGTTTTGTTTTATTTTACGTGACAAGTACTGGGTAGATTGTCTTAGTTTTCTAATGCTGCTATAACAGAGATACCACAAGTGGTTCGCTTTAACAAATAGTTCATACATTTACAATTTCTTTTAAAAAGTCAAACTCACTGTCTTCAAGTCAATTCTAACTCATAGCTGACCCTCCACCAGCTTTCTGAGACTGTACATCTCACAAGAGAAAACTACCCATCTTTCTCTCAGGGAGCTGCTGACGTTGAATTCAAACTGCCATAGAAGCACACCCGTTGGGTTAGCAGGCCCTCTGTTAGTTGTGGGTGTTAGCTGTTTCCTTCACCATCTGTAGACCCAGGATTCCTTGGAGACATCCACATGTTCTGGCCTTTTTCAATATGAAAAGAGTTTTGTCTTGCAGAAGTCCAGGTCCAGAAAAAAATGTACTGTATTCCTAGCAAGTATTTATTTCCCCTGCCCCTTTTAATGATTATGGTATTTATTAGGGAAGTCAAGACTAAAAATTCAGGTTGGCAAAAGGGCATAATTAATTGCTCAGTCAGGACAGTTTCTGAAATGTGCTCGCAGGCCTTAAACTTTGTGGCTTCAGGCCAGCGTTACAAAGCTGCTACTGCTGCCTATTATGGTGTCTCCCTCCCCAACCCCAGTCCTCCGGCAAACTTAGGTGAAGACTTCTGGCTCTAGTTCCATGGGGCAGCAGTCCCACGGTCAGCGATGTCTCACATCGCGCTTCTGGCTCTGCTGCAGCTGCTGCTCCTGTAGACCTTGGTCTGAGCAACACAGGAATCTTTGGCCCTAAAGAACATGTACTATGAATTCTCTACTTTTTTTTACTGGTGTTGAGATTCTCAATTTCTGCTGCTGAATCCACTCAACTGAATGGCAACATTAGCTATTAAATTGTGATTAGACCAATATACTCCATTCACTTGTCACCACCCATCCATGTGACAACGCCAAATTCAATGACTAAGAAAACTATTTTGAACAATGATCCTCGAGACCACATACCACCCCCTGGCTTTTCTAGCCATTAACCTTTGTACTTGAAGAATTGCAACTTTCATTTTACAATTATTTTACTAATAACTACAATTGTGAAAGCATGTGAGCCAGCTACTTGCCTCGTGCCTTATACTTTCATTTTAGATAGCCTATTTCTGATTTGCCCATCCCAATCAAGCCACTACTCTGAGGGAACAAGGATGTCCCTTTTGCTGATAGATCTTCTGTTCAGTATGGAAACTTTGAGCGTCTGTGTCCAGAAGCAAAGCTCAGTCCAGAGCAAGCCATCAGGTTGCAGCAATGAATACTAACCCACAATATGGATCAACTTCTCTTCATCTGGTGGGTTGCTTTCCTCCTATTTTATCTCTATTGAGGTGAAAGCTATTACTGGCCACACCATTGGAGAGCTCCCCTTACATCCTATTAGGGTTGTGATGGGATTAGGGAGAGTTGCATTCCACCTGTAATCCTCCTACAACTATTTGGTTTATGAGAATCACAGAAGGTCAATACATAGCTTCAATACATTATGTTATTATATACATGTATTTTGAAGAAACATGTTAATCTGTGACATATGTACTCAGTTACTTTTATTTTGTGTACAACTAGTTTTGAGTGGTTCATTAGCTGCTCTGCAGGAGAGGGATCGACAATCTCCTCTTGTAGGATTTACTGCCTTTGAAAACCCACTGGAGGATCAGCTATTTGTCAGTTCCCACTGGGCAGCACACAACAGCAGCAACAACGGTTTTGCTTGCAGTGAATGGATGCTTTCCATTAGACCACAGTAATGACTCCCTTTGGTTTTTTAGATTAAATTTATGCATCAACTCGTCTTAAGTAAAGACCTATTCTCCATTAGAAGAGTAGACAGGTTAAGGTCAACAGAGAGAGGTAAGAGTGTGTTGGCACAGTTAAACAGCTGGAACATGTTAGGGGTGACTGTGGGAAGCACTGAAACCAGAAGGAAGGTGTGGGTGGAGAGGGGTGGTCAGAGCATGGGACAACATCTGGAAAAATTAAACTGTTTATGAATTCCTTAAAGAGGAACCTTGGGCACTGCTTAAATTAACACTCAAGTTCCTAGTTGTAGCTCTTCCCTTTTGGAAGATCTGAAGATATAAATGCTGAAACACATAGTACCTTTATAAAGATAAGAGGCATTGACAGCATGCTTCAAGGGTTGAACTATACAATCTCTTCCCTAGACTTACTTTTGGTATTTTGTTCTGTTGTATGTGTGTGTGCACGCGCACATGGGGAAGTTACTCTACTTAACTGTCCATTAGGCTCAATCCAGGAGTAAGAATCGGACCAACAAGCACTCACTTGGAAGAAAGGTAATGAAAATGATAGAAACCAACCATTGGGTTGCATTTCCCACTATTATCCGCCACCCCGCCCCCTTCTTCCCTTGTGGAGTTTTCCTGGGTATTTCTTATAGACTTGAAACTATCTCTACAATGAGCTTAGTTCACAAATAAAAAATATTTATGGACTACCTACTGTGTACAAGGTTCTTGTGTCTATTCATTGTGTTGAATTGACATTTGGATCCTAACTGCAGCAAAAGACCTTTATAAGGCTCTCTACCCAAATAGTGAGGATGTTGAACCTTCCGTTATTCTAGAGAGCTCAGGATGCCTGTAACACGTCCTCCCTTGCTTGATCTGGAAGCTTCGCCCTGAGGTTGGGAGGGCTATTGCTATCTCTCCATTATCTGAGGGGCAAGGGAACTCAGGAAACATGAGCTTGGACAAGTTCACATATTTCTGTTGGATTCAAACATGTGTCTTCTGGCTCTCATTTTTTTCATTAAGTGACACTGCCTTTCTAAATTATTTTTAATGCAAGCAAACAATATTTTTATTAGTAACGTAAGATGAACAAATGGAATTAAATATTGGCCCAGGGGAATCACAACTCATCCCTAGCAGGCTCTACCAAAATCTTTGACCATAAAGCTTTCATGTGGGAAATTCCTGAAAAGAAATTAGTTTTAAGACTTACTACTACTGTAATTAAAAATGCTGGTACAGTTATATTCAAATCATGGTATTGCTTATTATTCTGCTTTAAGAGGTATTCTTGGGCAGGATCATCTGTACCGCGTGGGGGCAGGGGTGAGGGGGTGCCTGGGAGAGGGCTGGGCAGTTTCTCTCTGGCTCCTTTTTTTCACATGGCATTGAGAAACTCAGCTTAGTATTTATTTTCAGGAGGAATTCAGGCATTTTAAATTCATTTGGGCAATTTATAAGTGATACTTTATGTGAATTTGAACTCCAAGAAAAAATTTCGAGACTAGACTTCATGTCTAAGCATCTTTCACACAGTTTCAGCTGAGCTTGTTGTTAGGTAAATTCAAGTCTTTTCCAATACTTTTTGATCCTATCCGCAACAGACAGAAACTTCATAATAGCAGATATGTTTGAGCCTATTGTGGGAACCATTGTGTTACTCTAACTGGCTTAGGGTCATCTTCCCCCTCTCCCGCTGACCCACTAAAACTAGAAAACTTTAGGTTCACCAGGAAAAAAACACCACTGAGATTCTGGAATGTTCTACTGGAAACCAAAATAGTTGTTGAGTGTCATTATCTGGGGGTTTAACTTCTGTGCACGGACATAATTTCAGCTTCCACAAATGCCGTGGCTGAAATATGTTCAGCTAATGAGACTGAGTAGAGTATGGAACCCAGAATGCAATAATAATCTCCAGAAACAACAGGTATGTACTCTGCCCACCTGACAAAATTAATGAAGGAGTCAAATAATCTAATGCATTGGAAAGCACTTTATAAATTGTGAGGTAATGAAGTGTATTGCTTATTGCAGGGACCACCATTGAGACAAACTAAAAAATGGTGCCATGAGGAGTCGTGACTAAAATCTTAAAATCTTGAGAGCAGCCAGCTAAGGTACAGAAATTTGTTTCTTCCTGTCTAGATGAAAGAAGAGGGAAGAAAGGAAAAAGTGCATTAAAGAACTGGTCAAATGGACTCAATGGACTACATGAACCTCAACTTCTTAGACTTTCAAACGAGAATAACTAGACCATGCCCAGAAACCAAAGCTGTCTAGGATCACAGTAGAAAATTCTAGATAGAATAAGAAGAAATGTGAAAGAAAACTCAAGGACATGTACACATACACAAACAAGTGAGGCTTACTGGTGTGATAGAGAGTGATGGAACTCCTTTAAAAGTACTTGTCTAGTTCATTGTTGCTAAGCTGGAACTGGCTTGCAGTTGTCTCTCTGTTGTGTTTCTGAGACTGTAAATTGCATGGGAAGAGCTTGGCCATCTTTATCCTGAGGAGTTGCTACTACTAGACTCATAGTACCAGAGAGGCTTGACCTGCGGGTTAGCAGCACGACTCCCTACAGGTTAGGACATTGTCCTTAGTTACCTTGAAAATCAGAAACAAAACTCACCCTCCTGATGTAACTTTCAGTCCAACAATAGTCAGGGCTATAAGGTGACCAGTGACACAAGGGAGGCACTCACTCTTTACAACAGACATCCATATAAGGTCAAAAGAGCAGCGTTTGCCAAGAATAAAGTCCAGAAGGCAGGAAGGAGTAGGATAGAAGGATAGAATGGAAATGAGAATCACAGAAAGGAAATGGGGAAAGTGGCATTGCATTGCGAGCATTGTAGTTAATGTTATCAAACAGAACGGGTAAAAATGATTAAACATAAAAAATTTTTCTTTGTAAATTTTCATTCAAATCACAATACATAATTTATGTAATAAATGTTTCCAAAAAATTACTATTAGTGCAAAAGCTCATTCTCTCACATGAAATGTATTTATAAAATCTTGTTTGAAAATTTTCTCTTAAACCAAGCTCTGTCTTCTAGCAATATGTAACAGTCTACCCCATCATACCTAAGTCCACCTAACACGCATGCATTGCTTCCTGGAGCTTCAGTGTAGACAACAGGTTTTTAGAAGGAGAGGCTTTTAGGAAAGAAACATTTGAAACAAACATTTTTACTTATTTCTCTATCTGTGGATTCAGCACAGGATTCCATAGGATGGACTACAGTCTGTTGTGAAAAATATGCAACCGTTTTGTTCCTCAGAGGCAAAGATGGTAACAATTTGTCTCACATATTTTGATCATGTTGTCAGGAGGTATCAGCCCTTGGGAAAGACACTATGGAGGCAAAGGTAGACGGTCAGTGAAGGAGGGAGTGACCTTCAGTGAGAGAGGAGGACACAGTCACTATAACAATGCACTCGAGCATATCAGAGATTGTGAGGGCAGCACAGGACAGGGACAGGGAAAGGTTTAAACTTATTGTTCATAGGATCGTTATGCGTTAAAGTTGACTCGGTGGCACCTAACAATAACAAGAAGCAGGTGAAGACTCATGAGTCTCTCATCACTCATTCACAATCTGGAATATAGTCTTTACTACCAAAGACTACCAAAAACATTAAAACAGAATAATTGCTTATGAGTCATTTCTGAGTCATGGTGACCCCCTGTGTGCCAGCTTCTAAATGGTGTCCGTAGGGTTCTCAAGAGCTGTTCCAGGGAGTTACATCACCAGATCTTTCTTCAGAGGTCCCTCTGTGTGGACTTGGGTCTCCAAACTTCCGCTGAGAAGCAGGGTATGTGAACTTTTCACACCACTCAGGGACTTCATAGATCAACGTACAGGATATCTAATAATCCTGCTGAATCAATATAGCCAACCAATCTCAATACCTAAATTCTCTACTAGTTAGACTCCCTGTCAGAGTCTGTTTTAATTTAGACATTTCTGCAATCTTTATGTAACTTTGAATTTTGGACTAGCTGGTTGAGTTACAGTCATAAAGACTGTGTCAAACTTTCCTAAACTCTGGTTCTGACATTTCCACCACGTGACAAATGTTTTGTTCCTGTGGTTTTTTTGGCCTGGAGAATCTCTAAACCTTGAAACTCACGAAGGTCTGACTTCCTCAGCTGTGAGGAACAACTACTTATTCTTTTGTAAAATTCATACTATGTATGAATTCAGCATTCTTTTTGGTTAGTCCTTTTACTAAGTATAGATATTCAATTACTAGCTTTTCCTTATACTTAAGTTTAAATTTATAAAGGAAATGAAATAAAACCTGCAAGAACAACTGTTCTTTGAGAATAGTTCTTTAACAATTGTTAAAGAGAGCAGCCTGACGTGGCTGAGAGAGCGGAGACTTTGAGACCAGGTCTTCAAAAAACCCACTAATGTTATTTCAGACTGGTGACAACTCTTGTTTATGAGGCTATAAATCTTTATGGGAGGAGATGGCTTATCTTTCTTCTGTGGATCAACTGGTGCATTGGAACCACTAACCTTTCCATTAGCAACCCAGCATGTTATGCACTGGATTGTTGGTATGTGTTTTTGCTCTACTTGAAAGCATGTGCCCTTAGGCAGAGCATTCAACCTTCCCATGCTTTACCTATGTCAAAATCAACTAAATCAGTCACCATAGAGTTAATTTCAACTCATGGAAACTTCTGGTATGTGATAGTAGCATTGTGCTATGTACAGGTTTTCATGGGTGATGTTTTGAAAGTAGATTATGGGCCTTTTTGAGGAACTTCTGGGTGGATTTGAACTGCCAACCTTTCACTTAGTGGCCGAGAACACTTGACCTCCTGCAAGGAGACACAAATATCCACATTGCAGGTTCTTTGACAATACTTTTCAGCCTTTGCTGTAAGAATATCCTTTTTGTCAGGAATTTGAGAGCCTAGCTTAGTTGACATTTCATGTTTATCCTAAATGTTTATGTTTGCTTCATGATGTAGCCAGATGTGCTTTAATGTAGAAATAATATTTTCCTCCCTCCAATCTTTGGAAAAACTGTGATGTTCCAGAAAATTGTGAATTCCTCTAGCATACTACAGTGTGCATCTAGGGTATGCCTGCACTCCAGGAGTGTAGTTACTAAGATGAGGTTCAGGATGAAAAACACCCAGAGTGTATGCAGCAATAAGAAGAGATTGGGTGTTAAAATATCAAAACTCTTTTATATCCGTCGACAAATAGCTACTCCTCAACATTTAAGTGGCATGCATAGCCTTTACTACTCCATCCCGCAGAATGCTGAGCTCTGCATGCTCCAAGAAGAAAAGTGTTAGTGCTTGCATTTTGGGGACCTCAAGTTGACTCCCCTCCCTGTTTTGATTAGCTGGTGTTACAGTAGGCCATACATGCTGTTAACTGTTGTTTTTTTTAATATCATTCCATATGACACATGGCATATATAATGCTCCTGATACAAGCTAGAAACCACCCAAGCAATAGGCTTTTGTGGTTTTGATTAGAACATAAGTCAGGTTACCAATGAGTAAACTCTTGTGTTCTATATACTGTGAATAAGATAGTCCATTTCCCCTGCCTTGGAACACAGCTTTCCTTCCATCTGGGAACTATGTTGCCCCATGCCACATGATGCTGCTGAGGCGTCCCAGCACAGCACCCCTAACTATTCCTGGGGCTCTTGTAATGAGCACGTGATCCAGGCCTGGAAAATTTTAACTAATCTCATACGCTAGGACTATCATCAACTCAAATGTTATATGCAAAGACCTTTAGTATTGTGAGAGTTCTACCAATATCTCTTCCTCCTAAAAGTGCCCTGCTAGGCCACTGTGACTGGCCTGGATTAAGTTAACTTCCTTGGAGTTGGCTCAGTCAGTGCCTGTGGCCAGGGAATGGCATTTGTCAGAAGGAAATGTAAGGATAATAGGCAGCTACATTAATAGTGACTAGTGTAGTAATGGGAGCTCTGGTGTCCAAGTGCCAAGAGTGACTAGAAGCTCTGTAATCCTGAAGGCTCATGGTTCAAGACTACCAGCTGCTCCATGGGAGAAGGATGGGCAATCTTCTCCCATGTAATTAACTGTATCTGTAAACCCGTTGGAGGGTCAGCTATGGGTCAACTCTGACTCAATGGTAAATAACAATAAGTTTAGTATTTTTATAACAATCACCTTGTTTAATCTCTACAACAATTTCAAAAGGATGTTATTTTAGTTATTTCGTTATTTTAGTTATTTAGCAATGATCCTGTAAATACCACACACATGGAATTTTAAAATACAACAATTTACAATCTCACATGTTTTAGAAACCAGAATTCTGAGTCAGAGCATCAACTCTGAGAGAGGATTCGTCTTTGTTGGTAGCCTACAGTTTTCTTGGAAATTCCTTGGCTCAACGTGGTTCCAACATGATAGAAATGATTTTTATATATACAATTACCTAAAGGAAATTGTTCATGTGCTTGTGTAGGCAGGCAAGTCCCAGGGGTCTGCAGGCTGACAAATCTAACGTTGACAGGCAAAGCAGGCCACTGGCTCAAATTAAAGGAACTAAAGTGGTTACAAGCCAGAGGCAGGGTTGAGATGGAGCAAACAGCAAGTCAAGTCCGCCATATTTCCTTAAATATTTAATGTAATCCACACTGAATGAAACTTACCTTCAACCATTGGCTGCTAATAGCCAATCCCATCAAGGAAATGTTTACACTACACACAACCTTTAAGGGAATGGCTACATTACAATTACCAGAACAGATCATGCTGGGCAACCAAGTTGACACACAACCTGAATCATGACAGAAGGGAAGGAAATAGGATTGGAGAGAGTGAGGATTCAAGCTGTAATGACATCTCAATGAAAGCCTTTGCCAACTCATGCCCTCTCCACTCTCTGAGAGCTCCGGAGCTAGGATAGTCTTTGAGAGCTGTCCTGAAATGAGCTGATGAAACTGGGCATCTCTGGCTTCATATCAACACATAAGTGTATATCCCCTAAGTGGCTGACAACTGAGACTGTCTGTGAAGAGCATTTCCTGCCTTAATAGGCTATCATAATAGCGTTTTGTGTCCTTTAAGACTGTCCATGTAGCACATAACAGCATCCACAACAGGGTGCATTACTCAATTCTCTGAGAATTCTCTATTTTTCCATGTGTAAAACGGGATTTATCATATTGTTATTGTTTCATGTCTTCCAGTCAGAGCCGACTCATAACTGACCCTTCCGTAGGCTTTCAGAGGCTGTGAAGAGGAGATTGTTCTTATTTCTTCTGAGGAGCAGCTGGCAGATTCAAACTGCTTGTCTTTGGGTTGGCAGTACAATCTCTTACCCCCTAGGTCACCAGAGCTCCCTATATCCAATGTATTGTAAATACTCAAGCTAATATTATAGTCTAAAGTTAAAATGGTCTAGAGGTTTGGATGGACATAGGAGCTACTCAAAGAAACCCAACCTGGAGGTTCTGCTGCCAGACCTATGTTACAAGGTGGGATAATATTTGAATATTTATTGTGGGATGTGATACTAGGTTGGACCTTGAGCAGAGATATAAAATAGGAAACAGTTAAACTCACTCAATGAATGTTTAGCAAGTATCTGTTAAGAGAACGGAATAAAGCTTGAGAAAGGAAAGAACGAACCAGTCATTTAGTGGAATAAACAGGACTTAGTTATGTGTGATCCTATGGAAGAGTAAGCTTATCATTAGTGTGGCACTGCAATGAAGTACTTTAGGTCAGGTCCTAGGAGACAGTAGGTGGGTATCCAAGTACTCGCAGCCATTGCGTCAGAACTGACTCACAGCTGACCCTCCGTCGGGATTCACACACTGTAAATCACAGCAGAGGAGATTACCCATCTTTTTTCCGTTGAAGCTGCTGGTGGATTCCATCTTCCAGAGAGATACAGCCTTCGGATTATCAGCACAACTCGCTACAGACCGTTCCACCAGAGTTCTCTGGGTGTTACGTAACCGTTTCTAAAATTACCTTCATATGGAGATGTTCCATATTCATAAATATGTGAAATTAGAAGATTGCAGGGTAATTCTAGCAGTCCCTCGGTGGCCCAAAGAGTGGAACACTTGACTGTTAAAGGGAAAGTTGGAAGTTCCCATCCATCCACAGGTGCCTCAGAAGCCAGGCCTGATGTTCTGCTTCTGAATACTCCATGGAGTAATTCTACTCTGTGCTTAGAGGTTGCTACCAGTCAGAATAGACACGATGACAACCAAAAGCAACTACAGGAGAGGGATCTGAGGAAATGGTCTCACTCAGGAGGTTCTATGTGCAGTCAGAGTTTGCAGAAATATTTCCTGGAAAGTTCATGGCCTGCATCAAAAGCCGAAAAACCTAACTCATCCTTTTATCCAGAATCCAACCCTTGGAAATTTAAGCCAAAATAATTTTAAATTGGGGGAGAAAGGAGAAAGCTGTAAATGTAATTGTGTTCTTGGTAGTATAATTCATGATAGAGACAAATTGGTAGCTCTTAAGATGTTTGTAATAGGGAAATAATTATTTAAAATTTTACTTTCCTGGGAAGTAATGGGTTATAGTCGGGGCCCAATTTTCAAAGGGAGGAAGTTATTGCTACGAATCAGTCACAGACTTGTTGCATCTGGTGGAGACAAACGAAACCAGCCCTTCTTGCTTCTGGTTGGAGATTATAGTTCTTTCCCAAGCAAACAGCCTGCTTGTTTCTAAACATGCCTTCACAGAACTTTACTCCAACTGTCAGTGTTGCAAAAATATGAGGCCAAATTAAAATGACTGGAAGTATGTCAGTAAACTTTATGTTGTTAATGTTTTCAAAATTTACATATGTATATTTTTCACATATGTGTTTTTAAACTGCTATTTAGTCAGACAAATCCTAGGAAAAGTAGCTTATTTCTACCAAATATTTATCTAGAACTCCTGAGGTGTGAGAATTCAGGTAGTGACTGCCTCGCAGTCAAACAACCTGAGCTTAGTCTGAGGAAAAAGATGAAAAGCGTCATTGTCTGGCAGACTTGAGGACAACACACATCTTCACAGCTGCATTTCATTTAAGTAGCACAGTGAAAGCCACATTAGTGTGGGAGGTACAGATGCCAGGGTGAATACACTTAATTTCTGGCTTCCTACTCTCACTCATTCACTCATTGCTGTGTGCTTGGAACAGACTCAGAGCTGACTCTCTCCACTGGGTTCCAAGGCTGTAAACTGCACTAAAGGAGATTGCTCATCTCTTTTCCCTGGAGCTGTGGGTGGTTTTGAAGTGCCGGAAAGGCACCATCTTTGGTTTAGTAGTGCAACTACATATGCACTACTCCCCCGGGTCTCTCCTCTGACAGTGAGGTGCTTCAGTTGATGTTATCACTTAGAACCATCGTGTTAGAAGTAGTTGAACACTTGACAGAAATTGACTTGAAGACAAAACTCTCATTGCCGTCAAGTTGGAACTGACTCATACCTGACCCTTCAGTGGATTTTTAGGTACTGTAAATCCTCTTAAAAAGCTTGTCTGTCTTTTCCTGCTGGAGTAGCTGGTGGACTCGAACCATGTGCCTTTGGGTTGACAGTACAACACCTTACCCACTAGGTCATCATTCTGTTCATAACAATGGCAAAACTTATAACCAATTAATGAGTTGAATTAGAATAATTCATTAAGTTGTGTATGAAGTCAAGATGAATCCAGGTCTAACTAAGTGGCAGCTATAGCAGGCTTGCTTCAGATGTAGTTGGATTTATGGCTCAACTGTATCCTTGACTCAGTAACTATTGCCTTGAGGGAGCTCTGGTGGTCTAATGGTAAGCAGCTGCGCTGCAATCTCAAAGGCATAGGATTCAAATCCACCGGCTGCTCTGTAGAAGAAGGACGGGCAAACACCTTTCATGTGATTTACTGCTTCTGAAAACCTGCTGGAGGGTCAGCTATGGGTTGATTCTTGATGACTCATACATCTTGAGGACTAGTCCATCTTCATGACCTATTCATCTCAACTCACTCGAAGGCAAACAATAATTGTGCATTGAGATTAGAAAGGGATGGTTTCAAAGAGGGACTCTTACCAGACAAAGTAAGTGCCTGCCAGACAGCAAAATCTACTACAGTCAGGCTGTTGTCATGTTATTATAGCTTTGCTGAGGAAAAAGAACAAATTCAGCAAATCGTAGACTTGTAGTGAAGAGAAGAAACACAAGAGTCTAATGATCACAGCTTCTTTTCCCTAAATAGAGCATAGTTTATACGATTGAAGACAGATGCTTGTTTATTCTATGCTGAGAGCCCTCGAGTCAAGAGGATTCCAAACATCCTTCTCTCTACAGATTGTTACAGCACTTTTCAACTTTTACCAGTTAGGGAGAAAATTTGGGGATGGGTGATTTAAAAAGAAGTAATAAATACATTTGGAAGAAAGCCAAGGACCACGTTATTTCATCATTCTGGAATGTAGAGCAATAAAAAAGTAAACAGAATCGTTGGTTCAAAGGGGAAAGTCCTTTCATCTGTGAAACAACTTTATTTGGATATTTTTGGCATATTTTTGGCATCCCAAGAGACTTTCTCTTGGCTTTCTCAATAAAATAATGAATTATAAAAAAAAATCTCTCCTGTTTTCATTATATAGCAACCTGTTGTGTCTTGTGAAGCATGAAATTATTTACTGTGCTTAGTTGCTGTGTATGGGGCATTTTAATAGTTTATATGTCCTTTGGAAAAATATTAATTCAGAACCTTTACAGAAACATAATTTTGAAAGCAACTTTCAGCGACATTTGTTATAACATATGAATTTGAGAAAACTGGACAAATTTCCCATGCCAGTAATATTCCATGGGTTTTAAAAGGAGGAATTTTTTTTCATATTTATTTCCAACACAGGTAAAATCATTCCCCTGTGACCTGATGCTGATAATAATTTAATAAAACGCATGTTTATTAGCTGAGAAGGATGTTTCTTTATTTTGCTAACCAAACTTGAGTCTCCTAGATTTTTATCCATGTGAGCTGTTTCCTAGTATTAAGAATTGCAGTGCAACGCTCAAAAATATGTGGTGGTGTACTGAGGCCCAAGTCTTCCTCCTCCTGCAGTGGGACCAGAGTCCCTGATGATGTCTTACCGTGTTCAGGTCTGGCCAGTGCCACCTATCTCCACAATGCCCCCAAGAAACAGGCTCAGGTCCGGGGCAGCAAAAATGTGGAGCAGAAAAAGGAGAATATCATTGAAGATAAAAAAAGGGGGAAAAAAAAAGAAAAAGAGTAAGAGTAAGAAAGGAATAAAGCAGCAGAAGTTCATCAAAGCTGTCATTTGTCAAGTTAAAGCTGGTCAACAAAATCCACACCAGGCAGCACAAAGTGAAGCCGAGAAGAAATGGAAGAAAGTTGACAAAAAGAAAAAGTTGCAAGAGCTAAATGAATTGTTCAAACTTGTAATTGCTGCTCAGAAAAAAAAAGGTGAAGATCTCAAAGCCATAGTACTGGTGTTCTTCAAACAAGGGCAGTTTACTAAACAAAGGATGTGACTGTAAATTTTCTCATGACTTGACTTTGGAGAGAAAATGCAAAAATGTGAAGTGTTTACATTGATGCAAGAGATGAAGAACATGAAAAAGATATGATGAGTAATTGGGATGAGAAAAAGCTGGAAGCAGTAGTGAGCAAGAAGCACGGTGAGGCGGAAAAGAAAGCCCACAAACCTCAAACAGTGTGTAAGCATTTCCTTGGAGCTATTGAAAACAACAAGTACGGCTGGTTTGGGGAATGCCTTGGAGAGGGTGAAATGTGCATGTATTGGCATGCCCTACCTCCTGGATTTGTGTTGAAACAAGAGAAAAAGAAAGAAGGTGAAATTTCATTAGAAGATCTCATTGAGAGAGAGTGTTCTGCTCTAAGTCCCAATGTTACCAAAATCACTCTAGAATCTTTTCTTCCATGGACAAAAAGGAAAAGACAAGAAAAGGTTGACAAACTTGAGCAAGATGTGGAAAGAAGGAAAGCCGACTTCAAAGCAGGGAAAGCACTAGTGCTCAGCAGCCATGAGGTGTTTGAATTTCACTCAGAACTGGTTAATAATGAGGAGGAGGAAGCAAATGATATACATTACACACAGGTAAACAGGGTGTGATGAGGTTGATTCTATGCATGTAAATAACATAGAGTTAAGCCTGTACATACCGTACATCTAAATTCCAAAATCAATCTCCATAATGGTCTATGTGTTTCCTACTGCCAAAGGGGCCCTTTAGAGTAGTGAGAGAAGATCTTCACCCTGAAACCCACAGCGTCCCTTTTCAGCAGGAAGTAGCTAAG
>NW_006399889.1:2576862-2578128 GCF_000299155.1 Elephantulus edwardii | reverse complement strand
TAGATCTTCCACCAGTCTTGACCCCACATTTCTCCTCATAGAGCCCAGCCTCCCAGATAATCTGTTCTGCATATAGGTTGAAAAGGTATGGAGATAGGATACATCCCTGGCGTACACTCTTCCCAATTTTGAACCATACAGTGTTTCCTTGCTCGTTCTGATGACTGCCTATTGGTCCAAGTATAGGTTTATCATTAGCATGATCAAGTGTTCTGGGATTCCCATTCTTCTCAGAGTCAACCACGGTTTGTTATGATCCACATAGCCAAACACATTTGCATAATCAATGAAACACAGTTATACATTCCTCTGGTATTCCCTGCTTTCAGCTAAGATCCATCTACCATTAGCTACAGTATCCCCAGTACCACGACCCCTTCTAAACTGAGCGTGGACTTCTGGCAGTTCTCTGCTGATGTGCTGTTCCAGTTGTTTTTGGATAATCTTCAGTAGGATCTTGCTTGCATGTGAAATCAATGAGATTGTTCTATAGTTTCCACACTCTGTTTGGTCACCCTTATTTGGGATGGGAACAAATATAGATCTATT
The DNA here is from genome assembly GCF_000299155.1 of Elephantulus edwardii. Taxonomy (NCBI): domain Eukaryota; kingdom Metazoa; phylum Chordata; class Mammalia; order Macroscelidea; family Macroscelididae; genus Elephantulus; species Elephantulus edwardii. The sequence continues at coordinate 2,577,579 of NW_006399889.1, read as the reverse complement.
CCAGTCAGTTGGTCAAGTGGTTGTTCTTCAGATTTCTTGGCACAACTTGGTGAGCACATCCAAGGCAGCATCTGTTAGCTGAAATATGTCAATTGGTATACCATCTATTCCTGGAACCTTATTTTTTGCCATTTCCTTCAAAGCAGCTTGAACTTCTTCCTTCATCACTATAGGCTTTTGCTCATATGTTGTTTCATGAAATTATTCTTTGTCTGCTAATTCCTTTTGATACAGTGATTCCGTATATTCTTTACACCTTCTTTTAATACTTCCTGGATCATTGAATATTCTGCCTAAACATCCTTGATTATAGCAACTCGAGGTTTGAATTTATTCTTCAGTTCCTTGAACTTAAGAAATACTGAGCGAGTTTGGCCGTTCTGATTTTCTGGCTCCAACTCCTTGTACATTTCATTGTAATATTTTACTTTATCATCCCGTTCTGCCTTTTGAAATCTTCTATTCAAATCTTTAGTATCTTGAATTCTTCCTTCTGCTTTTTCTCTGCACTCCAGTGCAATTTTCAGAGTCTCTTCTGACATCCATTTGTCCATTGTCGAGAAGACAAAGATTCTCACCACTGGAACAATTGGCAGCATCAGGATGGATGGTGAAGAGATTGAGGTTGTTCACAGCTTGGCTCCACAGTCAACACTCTCGGCACCAGTAGCCAGGAAATTAAAAGACCTATTGCCATGGGAAAGTCTGCTGTTAGAG
>NW_006399889.1:2564931-2576632 GCF_000299155.1 Elephantulus edwardii | reverse complement strand
AAACCAGGTGGCTCCTTGGAGGCAAGGATTCTGAGGCTCCGTCTAACATACTTTGGACATGTTGTAAGGAGGGACTGGTCCTTGGAGAGGGACATCATACCTGGTAGGGTGGAGGCACAGCACAGGAGGGGAAGGCCCTCTATGAGGTGGATTGATTGAGTGACTGGGGTAATCGGGATGGGTGTATTAGAGACAGTGCGATTGGCACAGGACAGAGCAGAGTTTAGGACTGTACATAGGGTCACTGTGAGTTGCAAGCGACTTGACAGCACATAACAACAATAACAACAACAAACTATGATAGAGAAAAACAAATATTATTTGTTAAAGTCACCTGTTTTTAGTATTTCTGTTATATTGTTGTCATTTTATGTCATCGAGCTGACCATGACTTGTAGTGACCCTATGAACGATGATTTAAAGACCTTGTCCTATCTGAAGCCAAACTCACCAACTCTGACCCACCTAACCCCATTGCCACAGTTACTGTTCATGTCATCCAGGGTTTCTCGTGAGAATCTACAGGGAGTTGGACTGCTAACCCTGAGGCCACGCCTCTCTGGCTGTTTGAATTTACCAGTGCCTCCCCTGGAGAAGGATGGGCAGGCAGTCTCCTCCCATGTAATTTACAGCCTAAGAAACACAGTGGAGGGTCATCTGTGAGTTCACTTCTAACTCATGACAATGAGAGAGTGAGGGAGTAAGTGAGGGAGGGAGGGAGAGAATGAAGAGGCCTAGAACAGCAAATTTGGGAGAATTTTTATGACAGATAATACCAGTTCTTAGTTTTGTTATTTTACTTTGATTACAAAGTAACCTCATTTATCACATATAGGAGCTCACACCCTTATCCTTTATCTTAGCTTGAAACATCTGTTGGCTAAATTCTTGGAATGAACAATATAGGTACAGGAAGTAAGCAATTGTCAGCAGGTATAATTCAAGGAATGCTAGGAGGAATCTCTTGTAAAGATTGTTGTTTTTAAGTGTCTCCAGTAAGGGGCATCTTGCTATAAAGATTAAGGTCTTAGAAATGACCCATAACAGACATTCAACTAGTATTTGTTCAACATTTGGGTTCGGGTGGGGAATGAATGAGTAACTCAGTCAGGCTAAAGGCACTTCTTTTGGAGACAAAATTAGAAAAGTGCTACTTAGACTTTCTTCTTTATCTTCCCTACTTTAGCCTGGACTCTAGCCTGGACCGGTCTTACTAGTGTTTCAGCAATGATACAGAAATTGTTAGTTTAAAGAACATCAAACTGAAACTCAAAGAAGAATGTGCACTCCAGCCTCCCAGAGACAGAACTGTGAACTTCACAGACAAAAAGTACATGAAACCAGTTTCTTGAAACAATCTTCTAAGTTCCCTAAAACAAATTGCTAGTGCAACAATTCATTAATGCAATTTTCTCCATTCCAATATATTGATAAAATTTCTCTCTCATGGAAAAACCCACCTCTGTGCATCTGGGAGCTGGACGATGACTAAGAATGACAGAAGAAAAACTGGCAACTTTGAGCTGTAGTGTTGGAGAAGAGTACTGAATATCCCATGGATGGCCAAAAGAACAAATATCTTTAAGAAGGTGCAGCCAGAGTACTCCTTCGAGGCAAAGATGATGAAGCTTCATATCACATACTTTGGGCATGTTGCTGTTGTTGTTAGGTGGTCAAGTACAACCCATAGTAGCCTTATGAACAATAGATCTGAACCCTGTCCTATCCTCTGCCATCCTCACACTTCTTGACATACTAAAGCAGTCACTGTGTCAATACACCTGTCTGAGGGTCTTCTTTTCCTTTGCTGACCTTCCACCTTTCCAAGTATGATGTCCTTCTCTAAGGAATAGCCTCTCCTAGCAACATGGAGAAAGGATGAAAGTCACGCGCGCTAGTGTCGAGGACTTTTGTTCATAGGGTTGTTACGAGTCACCTATGATTCGACAGCACTTAGCAACACAAAGAGAGACCAGCTGGCCTAGTGGACCGAAAGCAATGCTACCAAGCCAAAGGTGGGTGACTCTAATCCGCGACCCTCAGTTCTGTCTTTAATTGTTTTTGGTGAAAAATTCTTCTAGGTTGTATAGCCCTGGTGTGTCCACTTGCCATACAGAGGTAACTCGTGGTTGCTATGATGCTGAACACTGTGACACTGATAATGTAAAATGCGATAATGGTTACCCATGGTGGACAGTGTTGGAGCTTCCTGATTAAAACAAGCTTGGAAACAGGAGTGGCATCCACTTCTGAAATAGCTTGTCTCTGGAAACTCTATGAACTTGGAGAAATGATGAAAGTCACACAAGTGTTCAGATCTTTTGTTCATAGGGTCACTACGAGTTGTCTACGACTTGCTGGCAGTTACCAACATCATGGAGTGGTAAGAATTTTTGTTTTCTTGATGTTGAGATGCAATCCATATTGAAGGCTGAATTATTTGATCTTCTGAAACAATTGCTTCAAGTCCTAACTCTCAGCAAGCAAGACTGTGTCAACTGCATAACACAGGTTATTGATGAGTCTTCCTCTGATCTTGATGCCACATTCTTTTTCATAGAACCCATGCTATAGGCATGTTGCTAGGAGAGGTTAGTCCTTGGAGAGGGCCATCACGCTTGGAAAGTTAGAGAGACAGTGAAGGAGAAGAAGACCCTCCACCAGGTGGGCAGACGCAGTGACTGCAGCAATGGGCTTGAGAGTGTCAGAGATTGTGAAGATGTCTCAGAATAGGACAGGGTTCAAGTCTGCTGTTCATTGGCTTGCTGTAAGTCACACTTGACAGCACGTAATAACAACAATCACAACAACCATCTAAAGGGAGCTCTAGTGCCTCAGTGGTAAGGAATGGCATTGTTAGTTCAAAGGCAGATGATCTAAACCCACTAAGTGCTTTACAGAAGAAAGACGGACAAACACCTCTTGTGTAATTTACAGCCCCTGAAAACTACTGGAGGGTCAGCTTTTGGTTAATTCTGAGTTGACAGCACAAAACAACAATAACCATCTTTAAGTCATTGGAACTTCTAAATGTAGTACTAGTCACAGGCCTCTGGGCTGCACTACAGCAGGGGTTACATTTCTAGACACTCCCATGTTAATGACACCCTGGAGTTGTACAATCTTCCACCCTCATAATTATTCAACATCTGATATTAAATTTTGTGCTTATTCAGATTTAATTTCTTAAGGATTTGGTTTGGTGGAGGGTTCTTTGTGTTGTTTTCTTTTTTTCACTCTTGATCTGTGGTGTTTTTTTGTTTGTTTGCTTGGGATTTTCCCCCCATTTGTTTTTATACTGTAGTAGGGTTTTCTAAATGGTAATCTTTATGGGAACAGATTGCCAGACCTTTCTCCTGTGGAGCTACTGAGTGTATTTGAACCATCAACCTTTAAGTTAATGGTCAAGTATTCAACCATTGTGCCACCCAGACTCTTTGATCTCAATTAATAGGCTACAACTAATAGATTGACGGGGAGCTCTGCAGGCACAATGTTAAGGAGCTGTGCTGCCAACTCAGAGGAATGCTGTTTGAATCCACCAGCTGCACTGGGGGAGAAAGATGGGTACTTCCCTCCAGTGCAATTTATTGTCTCTGATAACCTCTGGAGGGCCAGCTATGGATCAGTTTGGACTAAATAGTAAACAATAACGATAAGTTTACAAAAAATGTTACTGTATATGAAAGCACTAATTTTTTTTTTGTCCTTGTCTTTTTCTGCTTTGTGGGGCTGGAATATAGGAAGGAGAAACCCAAGAAGAGTCTAAATGCCTTGAGTCGAAGCAGAAGACGATGCCAGGTAGAATACGTTTTCTGTGACTCCTTTTCTAAACTGCTCTTGCTAACAGCATAGCTCAGAGTATCCATAATGTTTTCAGATTGCAAAGGAAAATCTGTATGTTCCAAATGATTGGAAACATGACTAGAAATGTCACATTTGATGTACTCCAGGCACGACATCTGGGGAATCTGGGCATGATGCAGAAAATAGTTGTAGCTTCTTTTTCTTTCTTTTTTTTTTTTTTTTTAAATTGACTGCAGTTCTTGAGGAACAAATACCCACAAAGTAGTAAACAATGAAAATGATGAAGGAATTTCAAGTTCAGTAGCTCTGAAGTAAATCTTGCAGACACCGATTGCTGTGTTTTGCAGTAGGATTGATTCTGAGTTATGGTGAGACCCTATTTGTGTGGTGTGAGCAAAATGACTTCAAAGGATTTTCAAGGCTGTGATTGTTTAGGAGCCAGTTATGAAGCCTGTCTTCTGAAGAGCCTCTGGATGCATTTGAACTGAATAACAGCTGCTATGGGAGCACTAAAACATTTGTGCAACCCATAGACTGCCGTGTAGAGACTTCCTGGCGTAGCTACTATCATCTCAGAAAATGTAACTTAGAGACAAGTTTCTTTATTTAGTTTTAGGTTGATGTGTAATATGTCAGACTGTTAACTGAAAGGTCAGTGGTTTGAATCCACCAGCTGCTCCCAGGGAGAAGTATGGGCAGTCTTCTCCCATAAAGATTTAGGACTTTTTAAACCAGAGGACGACTATAAGTCAGAATTGACTTGATGGCACAAGTACTGGAGTGATAGCTAAATAGAACAGCTTTACTCTAGCTTTTTACACCAAAACAGAACTTCTTATGAGGTCGTATCAAGTAGTCCTTTTTGCACAATGGTTACTCACTTAGGTGTTAACCGAAAGGTCACTAGTTTGAGACTACCAGCTACTCCATGAGGAAAAGACTTGCCTATCATCTCTCAAAGATTCCAGCCTAGGAAACTCTACGGGCCATCCGTCAGATCAGGCTTGATCTGAGTCAGAATTAACTCGGTTGCAGACACCACCAAGAATAGCAAAATACAAAAAGGAATAAGTGATGAGTGAGTCTACAACAATATGTGACTAAGATCAATAATGATAATGCAATGCAATGGTCATAAGAAGAAACACTAATGGAATGGAGCAATAATGAAAATTATTATTATCCATAGAAAAATAATGGAGCAAATAATGAAAAAGATAAATTGTCATATTCTCAGCCTCTATTTTCCAACTCCTTTTAGTTGCATGTTTTATATCATTCTATATTAGACGTGGGTTCCCTCCAGATGGGTCTGTGGCTGGCAGAAGCACATGTTATAATTTAATCTGAATTAGGAATCAGAATCAAGAACTTGGAAATGGTAATGAAAAGAGCCCCCCAGCAAAGTGAGGGGAAAGGTGGCACCCTGCTCTGCTATAGATGGAGGAAAGAGAATTAGCAATTAACCAGCTCTACCATCTTCCTCCATTCCCCTCTCTCACTCTCCTTCCCAAGTTTTTCTGAATTCAGGAAGAACAAACATTGCTCTGTTGTTGTTAGGTGCCATCAAGGACAAGTCATTCTCATAACAACTCTATGAATCTGATCTGAACCCTGCCCTATCCTGTGCCATCCTCATCATCTCTGGACACTAGAGCCCATTGCTGAAGTCACCTTGTCAATCCATCTCATTGAGGGTCTTCCTCTCCTTTGCTGACCCTCCATCTTCCCCACCATGATATCTCTTCTCAAGGAATAGCCTCACCTAGCTACATGCCCAAAGTGTGAAAGATGAAGCTTTGCCGTCTTTGCTTGGCCTATTCCTAGGGCACTACCCTGAGGCAGGCCTTGCATAGCTGTTCCTTTTCTTCAATCAATCAGTCAAATGAGTGGACTTCTAGACTCCCTCCTCATCACTCTTCAGCCCAATGTCTACTATTTATTTACTTTTTGGTTACAATTATCATTATTGATTTGCTTATTGTCTCTGAGAGAGCAAGGGCCTTGTTGCTTTGTTTTTTGGGTACACTAGGATCTGAAACTCTGATAATCCCATGTGTTAGGTGGGCACTACTTCTCACCAAGGCTTTTTTAGGACAGAGGTTGCCTCCTGTGAGTCCTTGCCATGAGAGCTCAGGCTGGGATTTCAGACCCTGCTCTCCAACAGTCTGACAGGGTTCCTAGATCATCAGATGCTCAAAAAACGTTAATGAAAAATCTCATCTCAAAACTCATTGAAGCAGACCTGACTTGTAGCTGGCTGACCTTCCAGTGGATTTTCAGCAACTGTAAATCATACAGGCAGAGACTGTACTCCACCCCACCCCCTGAGAGTCTGCTGGTGGATTTGAAGTGCTAGAGAAGCCCCACAGTTGAGCTGGCAGCAAAACTCCCCACGGACTGACAGAGTTCCCCGCTGAATATCAGTGTAATGTTAACGGATTCTTTCAGAAAACACATTTGGACTTAGAGATCTGTAGGTTAAAAGATATCTATAATGCCGTTTTCTTCGACAGCTTGTCCACATAGTTCACATAGATTGCTTACTTGTCTTTTTTCATAGAAAAATTTTCTGGTAATAACCTTATTATCTAAGTTGAAATTTCAAGCAAGAGTTTCTCACTATTCTAAAAATATGTTTGTGTCCACTGACTTTGGAGCTTGCTGGATAGACCCTTTTTTCTATTCAAAGCTTGTAAATTTCAAAACTCCTGAATGTTTACATTGTGCCCTTAGTGTACTAATGTCTCTAGGTTTCATCTATTCAGTTCAGAGTTGCTATACTTACGAGTCACCCTGTGAAATCCTCTTAAGCATTAGGCGTTCTTGCTAAATTATTTGACAAATATAAACATATTTATATCAAGAAATGTTTGTTGCATGTCTACTATAAGTTGGGATAGGAATTAGGCTAAGCTTAAAACAAACAAAAAAACCCCAACATTAGCCATAGAATCCATTCTAGTTCACAGTGATCCCGTGTATGCCAGTGTATAACTGTACTCAATAGGGTTCTGGGTGGTTTGGTTTTGAAAGCTGATCCCAGGCCTTTCTACTGAGGCATTTCTGGGTTGGACTTGAACCGTTAAGCTTTCAGGTAGCACTCGAGCATGTTAACCATTTGCCCCTCTGCACCTGGCGGAGAAATTTGAGATAAGCAATCATTAAATCAATAAAAAGTAAAATGCAAATCAAAGAGAAATCATAGCCTTTACGTCAGTAGGATGTTGACTACAGAGGAGGGTCTTATGGAAGTCTTGCCCTCACAGATCTGTCAGTTGTTGGTTGCTGGCAAGTTGGCCCCCATTTATCATCGACTGTCATGTAAATGTTACCCTGTTCCATGCCGTCTTCATGAGCCCCTGGTGGTGGTTATTGTGTCAGTCTAGCTCATGCAGGATTTCCTTTTCCTCCTTTTTCTGACCAGCTGTAATACCAGATAGGATGTCATTTTCTAGTAATTGATCTTTCTTGACGATGCTTCTAAGGAACATTCTTGTATTCTAGCACAACATTCTTCTAGTAGTCCACAGTATAGTCAACAGTCTTCAGCAACGCCACAGTTTGAATGCATCAGTTCTTCTGTCTTCTTTTTTCATGGTCCAGCTTTCATATGGTTACACAGCAACTGAAGAAGCATGGCTTGGGTCATGTGCACATAATTGTCATGGATTGAATTTTGTCATCCCGTTCACGCCCTGTAATACCTGTGTGAAATGATATAATGTGAGTTCTGTGTAAGGATCCCCAATGATCTGATGAACTAAATAATTGTAGAGTCTTCAACAGTAGAATGCAACACTTTTTAATCCCAACAGAGCCTTAAAGATGTAAGAGGAGTTCCTATAATACCGTCTCTCTAAGAGGGAGGTCTGGTGGTCTAGTGGGTAAGGAGTTGAGCTGCCAGTCTAAAGGTATGTAGTTAAAATCCATCAGCTGCTCAGAGAGAGAAAGATGAGCAGTCTTCTCCCATGTAGTTTATAGCTTCTAAAGACACACTGGAGGATCAGTTAATGAGTTGGTTCTAACTTGACAGCACATAACAACAGTGGAGGGGAGGAAATCTAGCCCAGATGGAGACCTCACAAAGATCAGGTAAGATTTGCTAGGCAGGGAGTATGTCCTTTTTTGATCAGTACTTCTACTTAAGGAAGCTCCTTCACATTGGGAAAGGCCAGGTCACATGGAGATCTCCATGGGATGTCAGACCTATAGATGCTAAAGGAGACAAGGACTTTCTCCAGGACCAACAGAGCATAAGAGAATGTGCATTGCCCTAGAGCTGGACCCTAAATTTGGATTTCTATCCTCCCTAAAAGGGAAGAAAATAAATTTCTGTTTACTAAAGGCACCCACTTGCAATATCTGTTATAGCAGCACTAGATAACTAAAGCAGTGACATCTGCAAACCATGGGTATAGAAAGCTAAGGCCAAAGGTAGAATATGCAAAAACACAGATGGGGTGAAAATGTAAGATTGGGGACATGAAAGAGGGGTCAACTCCATATGGTGGATCCATGAAGTTTTCTAAGAGCATGTGAAATATGAGTTGGGCCTGGAAGCATAGTTAGAAAATCCACTGGGGAAGAAGAGAGATACACAAGTGAAAACTAAACAATGTAAATGGAATCCAAAGTGGTACCACTTTGGAGGTGAGCCCATTTTTCTGGCTAATGACCTAAACCTGTGGTATCTCTCACCTTGTCCTGCGGTTTATAATTTATATTTTCAGGGTCCTATGACAGGATAAGGGAGTTCTGGTGACCTAGTGGTAAAGAAGCTACTCTGTAATCCTCAAGACACTCAACTTGAATCCACCAGCTGCTCAGTGGGAGAAGGATGGGCAGTCTCCTCCTGTGCAGTTTACTGCCTCTGAAAGCCTTCTTGACTATCTGACTGACTCTATAGCATACAGCACCAACCACATGAATTAGGAGCTCTGGTGGAGTACATAATCCATAAGGAGTCGTGCTGCTAGTGTAAACATGACACCTTTGGCTGTTCAAATCCACTTGCAGCTTTGGGGAAAAGAATGGACAATTTCACACAGTCCACAGCCTCTGAAAATTTACTGGAGGGTGAGCTAAGAATCAGTTCTTACATGATGGTAATGACAGAGACATGATAGGTTAATTGGGGAGTTTTTAAATTTTAACATCACTTGCTGATTGCTCCCTAATAATTTAGCATTACCATGCATTTATTTATTTGGGCCATTTGTTAGTAAATGAAAGCACTCTTATGGTATAATGGGTAAAGCATTTGATGAACCTTCAAACCACCAACCCATTCTACAGAAGAAAAGACCTGGCAATCTGCTCTCAAGAAGACTACACCCTTGGCAACTTTATACGAACAGTTTTATTCCATCCTGAAGGGGGTTGTGTGGTTCACCAATTACATAGTATGACTCTTCCAGCCTTTGTCTCTGTAATTCTCAACTCATGACTGGGTAGAACTATGTAAATGTGAGATTATTATAGCCCACAAAGATGGGATTGAACAGCTTGGTAATAATGTAAATAAGTCATGTTCACACACAACTATCTTTGTAAGATGGGGGTCGTGCAAATAGGTGACATGAAATAATATCATGTGGGGGGATTGGTTAGTTTTGCCATTCTGCCAGGCTTAAAATAAGCCATCTCAGCCTGAGAAAAGAAGATTTTAATACAATCAAGGACAACGGGGCCAGAGTGCAGAATGTCCTTTGTACCCAGAATTCCTGTGCTGAGTATTTCCTTGAACCAGGAATTGGGAGATGGTACAAGATAAGTTGGGAAGCAGCAAAGTAATAATAAGGGCTGAAAAATCTGGCAGAGGTACAGAGATCAACACTAGAACCAAGAAAGAACCTAGAGACTAACACAAGGCAGAGCTGTGGGCTTCCAGGCCCACAGAGCAAAAAATTAGACAGACTTTGTGGATAGGAGGTTTATAGCAGAGTGGAGCTAACCATAGAGCTAGATATGATTGGCTTCAGGCCTGGGCTTGCTTGATAAAGTTAGATGCTTTGTTTTTGCTGTTGTTGTTATGTGCCATCAAATCACCTGTGACCCATAGCAACCCTACATACAGCAGCCCTAAACCCTGCCCTGTCCTGAGTCAGTCTTACTAATTCTGACACACCAACTCCCATTGACCCTGTTACTGGGTCAATCCATCTCATCTGGAGTCTTCCACTTATGCATTGTCAATAACCTGCATTATGCAAAAGACACAACCTTGCTTGGTGAAAGTGAGGAAGACTTGAAGTACTTGTTGCAGAAGATCAAAGAATGCAGCCTTCAGAGTGGATTTCATCTCAATGTCAAGGGTACAAAGATTCTTACCACTGGACCAATAGACAGTGTCATGATGGATGGAGAAGAGATTGAAATTGTCAACAGCTTTATCTTGCTTGGATCACAATTAACATCCTTGGTACCATAAGGCAGGAAATAAGGAGATGCATTGCATTGGGAAAGTCTGCAGTTAGAGACTTTTCCAAATTATTGAGGAGTAATTATGTCAGTTTAAGGACTTAGGTGTGTCTGATTCAGACCATGGTCTTTCTGATTGCTAGTTATGCATCCAAGACCTGGACAATGAATAAGGATGACAGAAAAAGAATTGATACTTCTGAGCTGTGGTGTTGGAGAAGAGCACTGAACATCTCATGGACAGCCAAGAGAATGAACAGATATGTCTTGGAGAGGGTCCAGCCACAGTGCTCTTTAGAGGTAAGAATGAATGAGTCTGCTAAGCTGTAATTTTTCTTCGATATATCTAATATAACACGTGCCAGTGACACTGATTATAGTCCCATCACCATTAATGTGAATTCAATGCCACCTTGACAAAAACTTTTCCTTACTCCTTCTCTTACACCCCTCTCATTCACTGGCTACCATTGAGTTGGTTCGGACTCAAAGGAAGTGTCTGCTGGGTTTCTGAGGCTGTAAATTACAAAGGGAGGATACTGCCTATCTTTCACCCACAGAGTCACTGGTGGAATTGAACAGAAATGTACAGCCTTTGGTTTGGCAGAGCAACACGCTATAGACTATACCACCAGAGCTTTTTTTCCACTCTCTTTTTTGTTTTTAGGGCCATCAAGTTGACTACAACCCATAGTAATCCATCCTATGAACAACAGATCTGAACCTCGCTCTATTTTGCACCATTCTCAAAAGCTCTGATATGTTCAAGTCCATTGTTAACACTTTTTGAGGGTCTTCTTCTCATCTCTTACCCTTCCCCCACCTCTCTTAGAATTATGTCTTTTTCCAAGGATTAATTCCTCCTAATAACATGTACAAAGTATCTGAGACCCAGTTTCACCATCTTTGTCTCTAAGGAGCATCCTGGTTGTACTTCATCCAAGACAGATTTATATGTTCTTTTGACAGTCCACAGAATATTCTATACTCCTTGCCAACACCACAGTTAAAAGGCATTGATTCTTCTTTGGATTTCATAATTTATTGTTCAACTTTCAGATGCATAGGAAGCAATTGGAAATATCATGGCTTGGATAAAGTGCATCTTAGTCTTTAAATTGACATCCTTGCTCACTAGCTCACTAGTGATTTGGAGAGGCCCTTCACAGCCAGTATTCCCCAATGTAAAATATCTTTTGAAATTTTGACTGCATTCTGTTATTTATGGATCCAAGTAGAAGGAAATTGTTAACAGATTGAAATTGTCAGGATTGATTGACAATTTCTACCCACTTGTTGTTAAGTGCCATCGAGTCAATTATGACTCATAGTGACTCTATGAACAACAGATCTGAACCCTATTGTTTTTGTGGTTTACTGTTAGAGGTATAATTCTTACCATTGTATTGGGAATGATTTACATATTACTAAATTCACCTGGAAAATCTGCTATCAGAGACCTCTCAAGCAG
>NW_006399889.1:2563996-2564831 GCF_000299155.1 Elephantulus edwardii | reverse complement strand
TTAATAAAATATAATTATAGAAAAAAAAATAAACATAGCTAATATTAAAAAAAAAAAAGCCTGTACATACCAAGAGATGTAGATGAGACAGGTATTACTGTTGCCAGCCCTGAGAGATTCAGCACATCCACATCAGAAAAAAGATGAAAACAAATTAAGTGAAGCTTCTGGGAGGTAGTGCTAAAAATGGGGAAAGAATTGATTTGGAAGAGGACAATGAAGGGGAGGGGCCATTGATGCTGTTCCTGTTGAAGAAAATCTGTTCACTGGGGAAGATTTGGATGAGCTAGAAGAAGAATTAAACAGACTTGATTTAGAAGAATGACACCACATAACTTAATGAGCAAATTAAGCCACCTCAGTATGAGTTGAGATTGACTACATTAGTTTTGTTCCACCTAGAATTCTTCAACAGGATATGTTTCTTTACCATGCTGATTCTGGAGAGCTTACTATCTCCAAAAAAAAAGGATTGTTCTCTCTATTTCTTCTCTTCAAGTTTCACTACAACTCATAGTAAGTTCAGAGTGTGTGTGTTGTGTATTTGTGTACCATTGAGTCAGAACTGACCCATAGTTGACCCTCCATCCGGTTTTCAGAGGCAGTTAATCGCATGGGTGGAGATTGCCTATCCTTCTCCCAAGGATCCAGGATTCGAACCACCTGGCTTTGGGTTGGCAGCACAACTCCTTACCAATAAGCCTCTTCCTTTGTAGTTACTGCTTGACTTTAGATTTGCAGTCTCCCAAACTATGATAGGTGAAAATCTTTGTCTTCTTGACATTGAGCCTCAATCCATATTGGAGGCTGCAGTCCTTGACCCTCTGCAGGAAGC
>NW_006399889.1:2555919-2557699 GCF_000299155.1 Elephantulus edwardii | reverse complement strand
CATAGGGTTGCTATGGGTCACAGGCCACTCGACAGCACATAACAACAACAACAATTACTTTGTAGTCTAGGTAGATATATATTTGCTTGTTTATTGTTCTTATTAGTACAGCACTTGTCTGTCAGTTTGATGTACTGGGATAACCTTTTGGTTGTTGTAATGCTGGAAGCTATGCTATTGGTATTTCAAATGCAAGAAAGGTCCACCCACTAGTAACCACTAATAACCTTTGATATCTGTATATTTGCTTATTTCATGTAAATGTGATAAATAATACAATATTTGCCCCTTTGTAATGCTATTACTTTTGCTTAGCATGATAGTTTAAAAGTTTACCTATGTTTTAGCATGAATCTGAACCTCACGTGTTTTTATGGCTAAGTTATATTCCTTTATATGTACATAACTACATTTTGTTTATCATTTTTATGCTAATGAGCATTTTGGTTGTTTCCACCATTCAGCTATTATGAGAAGGGCTACAATAAACATTGCTATACAGGTTTCTGTTTATATTCCTGCCTTCATTCCTTCTGGGCATTTGCCCGGAACTGGAGTTTCTAAGCCATAGTTCTAGGGATGCTCTGATGATGGAATCCAGAGGCAGTTGTGCTAATACAGACGACACACCTCTTGGGCAGTTTTAAACCACTTACGCCAATAGAGAAAGACAATTTCATCCATTATGATTTATAGCCCCAAAACCTAATACAGTTGTTAATGATAGCTCTATGTTTGACTTGGTGAGAGTTTACCAAATGGTTTTAACACTTATCTTGGTTTACATTTTCACCCAGCTATGCTTTCTTGGGAGAATGATTTTTAAAAAGTAAATCCTTTCTGATGGCTATGTTTTAAACAAAGGAAAGTTTGTTTTTAAAAAGGTTGGTTCAGTCTTGCCATTTTTCTTGTCCGTGTATTGCTTTAGAAACAGACTAAGTGGTTTTGAATGGTGGAAGGACTTTCAAATGTGTTTGAGGGTCCCATCAGATGTCTTGTGGAATCCTTACTATCTTTTGCATGCCAGGACCTGGAAAGTTGCAATACTTTAATCTCAAGAGGGGGAAACCTTTACATTTAAGGACTTTTATGGCAACCAAACGTTTTCATCAGTGATTCTCCTCTTGTAACGGCTCTAGGGCCCTGTGGGGCCCCCAAACACTATCAGCCATCTGTGTCATCTGTGTCCAGTCAAGGTATCACTTCCTGTGGTTTTGCAAATGTGAAGTAACAGACCGCAACTGATGACATTTTATTCTACTAAAAACGGATGCAAGAAAGAAATGAGGTATATGCATTTTTGTAAACTTTATGGGGGAAGTGAGACCAGAGTTAAAACTCTGAGTGGCTTCCTTTGGGAATATGATGTCGCTGTGTGTAGGCCAGGCCTGTGGAGAAGGTCTGTTATGTGCAGGTTCACGCCTTCTTGATGAATATAGGAAAGGTGTCAAGACATGACCCACTTGTTGATCACTTAGACAAATATTGTGTCTCCTTTTATTTTCATGTCATGGTTTTTATTGCTTTTGTTGTTTTGTATGGTGGACTCAGAACTGACTCATAGCTGACCCTCCAGTGGGTGTTCAGAGGTTGTAAATCACACAACAATCTGTGGCTAACTCAGACAAGAATGGGAATCCCAGAACACCTGATGGTGCTTGACTGAAAAATGTGCTTATGCGAAACCTATAGTTGGACCAGGAGGCAGTTTTCAGAACAAAGAGACACTGCATGGTTCAAAATCAAAAAAGTTGTATGTGAGGGATGCATACAGCTGGAG
>NW_006399889.1:2554123-2554664 GCF_000299155.1 Elephantulus edwardii | reverse complement strand
GGGGAGAAGGGTGCAACAATTAATGAATGGAATTCCAAAATCTCTGTAGATGTTCATTGAAATGAAAAATAAACAACCTAAATTTAAAAAAAAAGAGAGAGAGAAGGTTTGGAGTGTGGTAGTGATTTGTATTTGGGGTGCATGGTTTGTCTCACTCCCTTTGTTCAGGTCTTTGCTCATTGTAACTCTTTCTCTGACTCCAAAGTGCAAAACTAGATTCATTTCTCTAGATTAAATAAGCATAGTGAAAAGATATAAAACTCTGATGCACATCTGTTCTGATTATTCCTTTGTTCTATTTGAAGACTAACTCTTAATCTTGTCCTAGTTCTACATTGTTGTTGGTTGTTGTTGTTATATACCATTGGATCACCTGCAACTCAGAGTGATCTCAAGTACAATAACTCTAAACCCTGCCATAACCTGAGCTAGTCTCACTGACTCCAACAAACCTACCCCATTTACTCCAGTTGCTGTATCAATCCATCTTATCCAGGGTCTTCTTCTCCTGTGCTGTCCTTCCACCCTTCCAAGCATGATG
>NW_006399889.1:2545187-2552648 GCF_000299155.1 Elephantulus edwardii | reverse complement strand
CTGCACTGAAACAGATGAGGGAGAAAATAATTTAAAAGCGATGTATGATAGGGTATTATAGTTATCACAAGAGTCCACAATTAAGATTGCATAGTGGAATGTACTTGGGGCGGTGGGAGGGTTGTGGGCGGGGTTGTGTCTGTGGGGGGAGAACTGGGCGGGGAGAGAAGTGGAGCAGTGAATGAATGGAAATCCAAAATCTCTGTAAATATTCATTAAAATTATTAAAAAAATTTAAAAACGAAGAAAAATGTTACCTTTTATGAGCAGTGAAATTACTATATAATTTTCCAATTAACTGAATAAAGCACAGAATTCATGTGCTGGGGAGGGGGGGGAGCCTTGTCTCCAAGAAGCAACTTGGTTTCACCCTCTGCAAGACAGACTTGTTTGTTTTCTTGGTAGTCCATGGTATGTTCAGTACTCTTCTCCAGCACCACAACTCAAAGGCATCAGTTTTCCTTCTGTCATCCTTAGTTCTCATCCAGCAATAGCAAGTAATTTCATAGCAAGTAATGCAAAGACCATGGTCTGGATCAAGCAGCACCTTAGTCTCTAAACTGACATTATTACTCCTTAGCACTTTGGAGAGATCCCTGACAGCAGACTTCTCCAATGTAATTAATCTTTTGATTTTCTGACTGCTGGTGCTAAGAGTGTTGATGGTGAAGCCAAGCAAGCTGAAATTGTTAACAACTTCAATATCTTCTCCTTCTATTATAGTTCTGCCAGTTGGGTCCAGTGGTGAGACTCCTTGTCTTCTCAATGTTTAGTGTTAATCCGTATTGCACAGTTAAATGTTTTGGAATTCTAATCTTTAACAATATTATCTATAATTTGTAAGGATCCATACAGTCAAACTCCTGTGTACAGTAAATAAAACACAGGTAAACATCTTCCTGCTGTGTTCAGCTTTTAGCCAAGATCAGTGTGATATCAGCAATGGTACCCCTTGTTCTATATTTTCATCTGAATCTGGTTTGATCTTCTTAAAGTATCCTGTCAATGTACTGCTGTAACTATTTTTAAATTATCTTTAGTAAAATTTTACTCTCATAATATATTAATGATAATGTTTAATGATTTCCAATTTATTAGCTGAATATTTTTTAAAACGAGTGTAGTGTATGTATTTTTTCCAGTCAGTTGGTTAGGATGTTGACTTCTATATTTCTTGACATATACATTTGACTATTGAAATATTTCAATTGACATTTTGCCACTTCCTGGAGTCTTGTTTTTTGCCTGTATTCAATGCAGTTTAAACTTTTTCCTCCCAAACCATCATTTCTTGATGACTTGCTACCTCTCAAAATGGCTGAATATTACCCATTTCTGGTCATTGCTTTTTCAATATGCTGTTGTTGTTAAGAGCCATTGAGCTGAGTATAACTCAGAGACCCATGAACAAAAGATCGGAACTTTTGTTCTATCCTGTATCATTCTGATCATCCTCAACACATTTATGTCTATGGCTGCAGAAACTGTATCAATATATCTCACTGAAGATCTTCCCCTCCTTCATTGACTCTCCACCTTTCCAAACATGTCCCTTTTCCAAGGAATAGCCTCTCTTAATATGACCAAAATGTATGAGATGAATTTTCACCATCATTGCCTCCATGGAATGTTTTGGTTGTGCTTTCTCCTAGACATATCTGTGTGTGGTTTTGGCAGTCCATGGGATAGTCAGTACTCTTCTCCAACACCACAGCTCAAATGCATCTATTCTCCTGTCATCCTTATTCACTGTCCAGCTCTCAGATGCATAGCAAGTGGTTGGAAAGACTGTGCCTTGAATCAGGCAGTCTTTAGACTGACATTTTGTTGTTCAGGACTTTGGAGAGATCTCTGACAGCATACTTTCCCAATATTGTACATCTCATCAATAACCTTTATTATGCAGATGACACAACCTTGCTTGTTGAAAGTGAGGAGGGCTTGAATTGCTTGCCATAGAAGATCAAAGATTGCAGCCTTCAATATGGATTACATCACAATATCAAGAAAACAAAAATTCTCACCACTGGACTGATAGGAAACAATCATTATAGCTGGAGAAAATACTGACCCTGTTAATGACTTTATCTTTCTTGGATCCACAATAAATATACTTGACACTAGCAGTCAGGAGAGTAGGTGACATTGCACTGGGAAAATCTGTAGCTATTAATCTCTCCAAATTACTGAGAAGCAATGATGTTTGTGTGAAGATTAGAGAGGACCCAATTCAGTCCATAGTCTTTTCAGTCATCTGCTATGTATCTGAGAGCTGGACAATGAATAAGGATGACAGAAGAAAAATGGATACTTTTGGGTTTTGTTGGAATGGAGTACTGAATATTCCATGGACTGCTAAGAGAACAAATAGATACATCTTAGAGAGGTTGAAGCCAGATTACTCCTTAGAAGCAAGAGTCGTGAGGCTTCATTTTGTATACATTGGGCATGTTTCTATGAAAGGCTATTCCTTGGAGAAGAGTATCATGCTTGGAAAGGTGGAAGGATGAAGAAGGAGGGGAGGAAACTCAACCAGGTGTATTGACACAATGACTTCATGGACTTGAATGTTTCAGCAATTGTGAGGGTGGCACAGGATAGAACAGGGTTCAAATTTATTGTTTATAGTGTCGCTATGAGTCATAGTCAACTGTACAATGCTTAATAATACTATTTCCTGATCTCCTGACTGCTGATACCAAGTGTCTTGATTGTGTATCCAAGCAAAATAAAATCTTTGACAATTTCAATCTTTATCTATCATGATGCTGCTCCAGTGCTGAAGATTTTTGTTTTCTTGATATTGAGATGTAATCCATATTGAAGGCTGTGGTCCTTTATCCTCTGTAGTAAGCACTTCAGGTCCTTTTAATTTTCTGCATGCAAGGTTGTGTCATTTGCATAACACAAGTTGTTGATGAGTCTTCTTCTAATCCTAATGCCACATTAATTTTATAAAGTCCAACTTCTCAGATAATTTGCTCAACAAATAGATTGAATAGGTATGGAGAAAGGACACAGCCTTGACGTACACCTTTCCCCAGCTAAAGCATGCAGTTCTCTTTCTCTGTTTGAACAACAGCTTCTTGGTCCAAGTACAGATTTCATATAAGCACAATTAAGTGTTCTGGAATTCCCATTCTTCTTAAGGTTAGCCGTAGTTTGTTATGACCCACACAGTCAAATGTCTTCACTTAGTCAATAAAACACAAATAGTCATTCTTCTGATATTTTTTGCTTTCAGCCAAGATCCATCTGGCATCAATAATAATATCCCTGGTGCCACAGCCTCTTATAAACCCAGCTTGAACTTCTGGTAGTTCTTTGTTAATACACTATTCTATCCATTTGGGGATGATATTCAATACTATTTTCCTTGCATGTGATATTAATAATATTGCTTAACAGATCTTACATTCTGTTAGGTCACCTTTCTTGGGAATGGAAATAAATTTGGACCTCTTCTAGTTATTTGGCCAGGTAGTTGTCTTCCAAATTTTCTGACAAGGATTAGTGAGCTCATTCAGGTCTGCATCTATTACTTGGAACTTGTCAATTGTTGTCCCATATATTCCTAAGGCTTGATTCTTTCAATTGTTTTTGGGTTACTAGGAGCTCAGTGGCAAGGTTTCTAGGGAGTTTTACTGCTAACTCAATAGTAATACCCCTCCAGTAGTTTGACTCCAGCAGCTGTTTTGAGGGGTAAAATGGCAAGTCTCCTCCTTTGTGATTTGCAACCTCTGCAAAACCCACTGAAGGGTAAGCTATGAGTCAGTTCTGACTCCACAGCAATGGGAGAAAATAATTTTTTTGGTTAGATTTTTCTCCACCTGTTAAATAAGTTGGAATCCTTGTAGAAGCAAAGAAGATGTTTCTTTATTGATGTGGGTGGAGGGGAGGATACAGAGAAAGAGTGGTAGGGGCTGGGGGTGTGAAGCAGTGAAGACTTCCCAGCCTGCTTATGAAAGACCTCCAGTCTGTTTCCAGTTCACTACCACTGAGAAGGTCTCTAAAGAATGTAATATGGCTTCAGAGTTCTCAGAACTCTTCTAGGCAAAATATTAAGTGATATTACCACCCACAGCTTTGAAACCCTATCATCAATCCTCTTCAAGGTCACCCAGAGAGCAAGCTCTGCTTTTTTTCCTCTTTCATAATGGGCAGGGCGCTAATTGTTTCCAGATTTGTTTTATTCAGGAAATTCAACAACCTACTCATATTTGTAAAAGGGAAATACAATAGAAATAAAAAATGAGAGTTAGAGTTGGTCCTCTGTGTTCAAGGCCTATCTGCTATGTTGCTGCTGTTTGACTGGGGATCTGTACTTTAAAAAAAGACACTTTAAAGAGGTGGTAACACTGTGACACTGATGTGTCAAATGCAATAATGATTACTCATGGTGGACAGTGTTTGGTGGAGCTCCCTGATTAAAACAAGCGTGGAAGCAGGAGTGGCATCCACTTTGAAATAGCTTGCCTCCAGAATCTCTATGAACTTGGAGAAATGAGGAAAGTTATACGAGAGTTCAGGTCTTTCATTCATAGGTTTGCTATGAGTCATCAACGATTTGATAGCACTTAACAACAACAACAACACCTGCATAACCAACTGATTACTTTTGAAATGGTGCCCACATGTCCCATGAGATAGTTCAATAGCTCTTTTGGTTATTTTCACTCATTTCTTATACTTATTTCTGTGTATTCCATACATCCCTACTTACTCTTGAAACAGTGGGAATGGAGGCACAGAAATTTCAAGTTCACCCGGGTTTAAGAAGAGTCAGTAACTGAGAATGAAGGCCTCTGATCCTTTCTGAAACCCAATGGGGTAACTCTTGGAGGCTGACTGCTTCATTTTTTTTTTTGTACCACAAGATGTGTTTCTACATGTTTTCATTTTTTAAAAATGGTTTTCTCATTTGTATGTTTAAAATTTAATGATGGCCATTTATACAGCAATCCCTTAAGGAAGAAAGACTTGAGAAGGTGACATTGCCACAGAAAGTCAGAAATTATTGTTACATGTGCTAAGTTAATCAAATGTGTCCCCCGCCTCCCGCCCAGAGGGATTTCTCGACCATTTCCCTGTCCTCGCTTCCTTCCCCCATGTCTTAGTTATCTAGTGCTCCTGTAACAGAGATTACCACAAGGAGATGGCTTTACCAGATAGGTATGTCACCTCTCATAGAGGCTGCTGTTGGATCCCACGGTGTTGAAAATGATGAATAGAGAAGAGCAGATCTCAACCTGTCCTGTTCTGTGCCATCCTCACATCTCTGATAGGCTCAAGCTCTTTGCTGCAGTCACTGTCAATCCATCTTGCCGAAGGTCTTCCTCTCTTTTTCTGACTCTTCACCTTTCCCAGCATGATACCTTTCCCCAAGGACTGCCCCTGCTAGACACATTCCAAATTCTAGGTGCTAACTTTTAGAGAAAGAAGCTCTCTGCCAGTTATAAAGTCCTTATTTGCTTCAGCCTCTTCAGACCATGCTTTCCATGCTGTGCGCACGTGTCCTGGTTTGTTCACCCCAGGATCAAGGAGCTTCCTCTCCAGAGATTCAAGTCTGAAAACCATGTACTCCTCTCCTGGAGATTCTTCCTGAGTGGTTCCGAGAATCTCCCTTCATGGCTAACTTTCCTCCTCTTTGGTTTTTAACCCTAGGGAAACCTCCTCTTACATTTGATTAGGTTCCATAGATTTAAGGAGTGGAGCATACCATCATTAATCCTTTTTAAACTATTTGACTTACCACATCCTGGGGAATCATTGCATGAATCCATGTTGTATCATTGTTGTCGTGTACCTTCGAGTAGGAACTGACTCATAGCTGATCTTCCAGCGAGTTTTCAGAGGCAGTGAATTGCATGGGAGGAGATTGTCCATCTTTCTCCTGTGGAACAGCTGGTGAATCTAAGCTGCTTGGCTTTGGATTGAGAGTGCAACTTCATAACACTAGGCCATCAGAGCTTCTTATTGTATCATTGCACGTATATATTTTGAGGGGGTACAACTTAATCCATAATACCCTACATGCAATTAGAAGATAGAACTTAAATTACTTGCCATGGATTTTGATGCCCAACCAGCCTTTTCCTCAGAATGTGTGTGTAATTTTCTCCAATACTCTGGGTATGGAGGATGGAAATGATTATCTAAAAAAATCCCAACTGATTGTCACAGAGGTTTATAATAGTAAAAATTTGACTTTTTATTCTCAAAACTTGTTATTGTTTTTCTGTTTACCCTGCAAACATTTGCATGAAGTGATTTTTAAAAATTTTTGTGAAGGTTTACAAAAAGCTTTATTTTGTTCATTTATGTACATTTTCCTTCCTCTCCCCCAATCCCCCTTCTAATGTTATTATTATTCACATAGTTTAAATTATTGAGGAGTAATGATATCAGTTTGAGGACTAAGGTGCATCTGATTCAGGCCATGGTCTTTCTGATCACTTTCTATGCATCTGAGAGCTGGACAATGAATAAGGATGACAGAAAAAGAATTGATGCCTTTGATCTGTGGTGTTGGAGAAGAACACTGAACATCTCATGAATTTTCAAAAGAACAAACAAATATGTTTGGGGAGGTTTCAGCCAAAATGTTCTTTGGAGGCAACTGTGATGAGGCTTTACCTCACATACTTTTGGCATATTGCATAGAAGGGGCTATTTCTTGGAGAGAGACATGACACCCAGGAAAATAGAGGGTTGGCTAAGAAGAAAACCCTTCACAAGCTGGATTAACACGGTGACAATGGGCTCTTATGCATGAAAGTATGAGAATGAAACAGGGTAGAACACGGTTCAGATCTATTTTTCATAGGGTTGCTATGGGTTGTACTTGACTTGACAGCACCTAATAGCAATGGTTTCTAATGGTCCATTCCTTTCAGATTGTCCCTTCTTTCACTCATTCCTGTGCAGTGTTGAAGTGAATTTTGGTTCTAGAAGTCCCTCGTGGGATCTCTGGTAGCCTAGTGGCAAGAAACTGAGCTGTAGTCCCAAAAATACACAGTCAGTTCTCGAAGTAGACTGGGAGAAGCCAGCTGTCTTTGTAACTTTTTCACTTCTCACACAGGCCACACTTGCACAATTGCACTGCTGGCTCTAAAACTGAGGGCCCCAAGACCCCTGTACCCTAGAGGACAGATTGCCCCCTAAGGATGATTCAGATGCACAGAAATGGGGTCCTTACACTCTTGTCAATACCTGACAACCAGGCCGTCTTGTGGTAGACATACCCTGTATTGTATAAGAGGGCTGGGGTAAGAAAGGATTTCATCGTGAGAAATGGACAGCATCACAACGACTTCTGAATTTTGTTCATACAGTCCCCCTCAAGTTGTAGTTCCTGAAACAAGTGTGAAACATGCCTTGCTGAATTCTCATCTCTTTGTTAACAGTAACTACATTAATGTATGCTTTGGTTTTTATTGATATTTAGTTGTTGTTGTTGTT
>NW_006399889.1:2510985-2543862 GCF_000299155.1 Elephantulus edwardii | reverse complement strand
CCCCAGCGCAGCTGGTGGATGAGAATTACTAACCTTTCAGTTAGCAACTGAGTGCTTAATTTAACTCTGTGCCATTAGGACTCTTTGTTTAACCTCCTTCCCCTTTTGCCATCAAGTCGGAACTTACAGTTGACCCTCCACTGAGTTTTGGAGACTCTGAATTGCCTGGGAGGAGACTGGCCACTGGTGGATTTGAACGTCCAGAGAGGCATGGTCTTTGGGTTAGCAGCACAGTGTTCTGCTTTACCCCCAGACCTACTGTAACACTCTCAACCCATCGCTGATGGGATTGACCTTGCTCCTTGCCTCTTTGTAAGGTCACTGTGATGTGTAACAGGTTCTACATTGGCTCCTAAAGCTCCCCTATCTGGGTCACGTTCCAGACTCCCATGGTGCTAGCTGGCTCCACAACTCACCTGAATTGGCTATCTTCCCAGCCGTCTCTCACCTCCCATACCCTTCCTGATGTTTCCTTCATCTGCCAGATAAACTGCCTCCACTTGAAGCCTGTCACAGGATTCGCTCCTGGGGGAGCTAATGTAAGATGAGGGGTGTCCCTGGAGGCAGTGACTGTAGTAAATACAACTGTAATGTATTTGGAGGGGGGAGAAGAACACCTCTAAATAGAAAATATCTGCTTTCATGAATACTTTGGTCAACATGATAGCTTTGCCAGGCTCCTTAAACTTCTTTGACTTTTTATGAATGCCATGCACTAGCCTTAAAGTCTCAGAATGATGCAAACGCTCTGCTCTGAAAGACAAGCTTGGAGGACTGTGTCTGCCCAGTGGCACCTTGGAGAAAAGGCTTAGCGATCTACTTCTGAAAAAATCAGCCACTAAAAACTCTCTAAAGCGAGTTCTGCTCTGCCACATAAAAGGCACCACCATAAGTTGTCAACAGCTGGAAGGTGAAAGGTTATGTTCTATCGTTATCCTTGGGGGTGTTTTAATGATTATTTTAAAAGGAAGGTGTTTTTCCATGACCTAAATTCATGATTTACTGAAAAACAGTCATATTCAACTCAATCGGAACATGCTTGATTTGTGTGAATTTGAATGGCACATTCATTTCTTTTTTAGTCCCCAAACATGGACACACAGACACTCAAGCTTAATTTCAGATTGATTCTGGTTGAATTTATAGAGACATTTATCCAATTTTCAATCTCCTTTTTTTAAAAAAAAGTCTCTACTATGTTACTCTTCTTCATAGGGGATTGATGAGAAAAAAAGAAAGACAATAAAATACAACAACAATTAATGAAGCCCTTCCTCTAATACACTTCAGCTGAAAGTTAATATATAATCCACACTCCACACAGTTAGAAAGGAGCTCAGTAATTCTGAAAACCTGACTAGGTGCTTTTATTTACTTATGACTGAGGTCACCCAAAAAGCAAACTCAGCTGTAGATAGATGTGTATTGTTTTTTCCGCAGTCATAATTTTATTTTATTATTTTTTTTGTGTGTACCATCAAATCAGATTTGACTTGTACAAGAGGAGACTGCCCCTCCTTTTCCAGCAGAGTATCTAGTGGTCTCTGCAGTCTTTAAAATGGTTTAAATCGGTTAGGAAAATCTGCTGTCAGAGACTTCTCCAAAGTGCTAGAGAGTAATTACATCAGTCTGAAGATTAAGGTGCACCTGATCCAGGCCATGGTTTTTGCAATTATTTGCTATGCATCAGAGAGCTGAAAAATGACTAAGGATGACAGAAGAAGAATTGATGCCTTTGAGCTGTAGTGCTGGAGAAAAGCATTGAACACACCATGGCCTGCCAGGAGAACACACAGGTCTGTCCTGTAGAAGGGAAAACCAGGTTGCTCCTTGGAAGCAAAGATTTTTAAACTCTGCCTCACATACTTTGGGCAAGTTGTCAAAAGGGAACAGTGCTTGGAGAAGGACATGATGCTTGAAAGAGTGGAGGAAGGCAGAGCAGGGTAGGAAAGCCCTGGATGAGATGGATTAACATAGTGACTGTGATAATGGGGATAGGTTTATCTGAGACAGTGAGATTGGCTCAGGATAGGCCGGGTTCAGAGCTATTGTTCATAGGGTCGCTATGAGTCATAGTCATAGTCGACTCATTGGCACATAACAACAATATTCAAAAGTGGAAAAATACATCAAGTTCTAGGTTTCAATTTCTCTTGGGAAATTGTAAACATTTACCAAATCTGACCTGTAATTCTAAGTAGTAAAAAAAAACAAAAACAAAAACAAAAACAAAAACTCCAGCTGCTTTTCTTCAGATGACACATCCCTACCTTGCCTGGTTGCATCTGCAGTTTATACATCCTCAATTTATGAAAGATGGGGGAAGAGGAGCACAGCTCCACATAATCAAGAAGAAATTTTCCTTAAATATTTCTTGTTCTACAGGGAACGTGGTGGTTTTGCTGCCTGAGCAGGAATCTGTTCTTGGCTGTGGTGTGAGAAGCAGGTAGAGAGTGTGAGGCCATCACTATGGAAACAGCAGCCTCCTTCCACCAGGGAATCTCCACAATTCCCAAGGCTCCCTGCAGTTACATTTTCCTCTCGGTGTAAGAGTCCTACACTACTCTTCAGAGGTTCTTATGACTGTGATGGGGAATTACAGAACATTCTAAAACTGTGAAGGGCGGCACCAGGAAATGGAACTATATAATGGGTGGGTGTGGCTGAAGAGCTATAAATATATAGGTCCTATTCACATCAGGGCAGCAGGTCTGTGCAGAGGCTGCTGGGCCCCAAATCTCTCCTGCTGACCTTCTCCTTTTCAGTGACTGAAGAGACCAGTTCGTTCTCTGCAGAGCACCAGAGTGAGAAATGTTCCTGCTGTTCTTGCTGATGGTGTAAAAATCCCCTCTGTGAGCATGCGCCTGGCTGGCGGGTTGCCTGGCTCTTTTTAGATGGATTTTGTTCAAGCATGACTCCAGTATGAGAAGCAGTCACGGAAAAATTCAGCCTTTCTGTCCAAGGAGAAACTGATGAAAGAGTCAAAGTAGCTTTTAGCTTTTTTTCTAGGCCACAGAAGCAGAACAGATAGAAAAAGTCAGGGCGCTTTTTGCTGAGCCCATAGTCTAGTATCTTCGTTGTAACTGCTGTGGTACACATTGTGTGGTCAGGTGTCCAGTCTGTCCGTGTGCTGAGCAGGCGTTTGTGGAGCTTCTCTGTGTCTGGTCCCGAGACAAATTAAAGCCTCAGGTTTTGCCTATTTCAGTATTATGTTCATGAGGAGCTAGTTACTGTGATAAATGATGTCCACTGCAGTAGATTGAGGGATGCCCTCCCCTCCCTTCCCCAACACAAAAGAGATATATCCATATCTTAAGCCTGGGACTTTTGAATGTGGCCTTATTTGAAAGGGGGGGTTTTTTTAAGAAGTTGTTGTTGTTGTTGTTAAGTGCTTTTGAGTCGTTTGAGACTCATAGTGACCCTATGTACAACAGTTCTGACTGAACCCTGCTCTATCCTGGGCGGACCTCATCATCTCGGACACATCCAGCTTCATTATCCTAGTCACTGAGTCAATCCATCTCATCCAGGGTCATCCTCTTTTTTTGCTGTCCCTGTGCCCTCCCAAGTGTGATATCCCTCTCCAAGGATGGTCCCTTCTTACAACATGCCAAAGTATGCCTGATGGAGCTTCAGAATCCTTACCTCCATGGGGCAGCCAGGTTCCACCCCTTCCAGGTTGAACTGTTTGTTCTCGTAACAGTCCATGATATATTCGGTACTCTTCTCCAGCATCAAAACTCAAAGACATAAATTCTACTTCTACCATTCCTAGTCATTGTCCAGTTTTCTGATGCATAGCAAGTAATTGTGAAGACCATGGCCTGGATCAGGCACACCTTAGTCTCCAGACTGACATCATTGCTCTTCAGTATTCTGGAGAGGTCCCCAACAACATATTTTCCCAGTGCAATTAGTCTTTTGATTTCCTGGCTGCTGGTACCAAGAGTGTTGATTGTGGAGCCTAGCAGGCTGAAGTTATTAACAATCTCAATCTCTAAACCATCTATCATGATGCTGCCAATTGGCTCAATGGTCAGAATCGTTGTTTCCATGATGCTGAACTTCAGTGTGCTTCAATCCATGTTGAAAGCTGCAGCCCTTGTCCTTCTGTAGCACATGCCTCAGGTCCTCCCCAGTTTCGGCAAGCAAGGTTGTGCCATCTGCATAACGCAGGTTGTTGATGAGTCTTCCTCCAATCCTAATGCCACACTCCTCCTCATAAAGTCCAGGCTCCTGAATGATCTGTTCCACATATAGATTGAAAAACTATGGAGATATGATGCTTCCCTGGCATACTCCTTTCCTGATTTTGAACCATGCATGCAGTGTTTTCCTTGTTCTGTTTTGATGATGTGATAAAATTCGGGGTCATAAAAAGTGAATCCTGGATTCACTCTTTAACTGCCATCGATCTGGTTCCAAACCTTTTATTTGTTTCTGATACTGTAAATTATAGAACAGAAGACTGCCTATCTTTATCCTGCTGAGTTACTGGTGGATTGCAGATGTATTTGGCTTATATGTTTGGGTTTACAGGGCAACATCCTCTGAACTACATCACCTTAGACTATGCAGGTCACTCCTCAATCCAATGACAGCTGTCTATAAGAAACAAGGGAAGACCCTGAGACAAAATAAGGTTGTGTGAATACAGAGGCAGAGATTGGAGTGCTGGCCTATAGCCATCAGAAGCTGGACGAGGCAAGAAAGGATTCTCAACTAGTGCCTTCTGAGCAGGTCCACCCTGCCAACTCCTTGTTTTGAGATTGGGCCCTCCAGAACTGTGAGAGTGGGTTTCTTGGTGTTTTAAGGCTTCCTGTCCATGGTCATTTGTTACAACACCCCTAGTGAAATAATAGGTAAGTGTGTGTCTGCCAAATGAAAGGTTGACGATTTCAAGCTACCAGCCTGTCCACGAGAGAGAGAGATATGATAACATGCTTCTGAAAAGATTTACAACTTTGGAAATCCTCTAGGGCAGTTCTTCTCTGTCCTAAACAGTCTCTGTAAGGGTGACCCAAACCATAGTGTTTCCACTTGTTTCATATGCATGTGGAAGTGGGACAGTGCATAAGGATCCATGCCATCGAATGGGGTTGCTGGTAAAGAAAACTGAGTACATCATTGATTACCAAAATGACAAATAAATCTGTCTTGAAAGAAGTGTGACTAATGTTCCTTAGAAGCAAAGAGGCCCTCATCTTTGGGTATGTTACTAGAAGTGGGGGTCCCTGGAGAAGGGCGTCTCTTGGAAAAGCAGAGGGTTAGCAAAGGAGGAAAAGATTCTCAACAGATGGATTGACATGATGCCCATGACAATGGGCTTAAGTAAGCAGAGCTAGTGAGGGCCAGAGGTTTGGGCAGGGTTTGATCCTGCTGTATTTGGTCACAGTACACCAGAATTGTCTCAGCAGCTCCTAACAAAAATAGGAGTTGGAATCAACTTGATGACAATTGGTTTCCTGGTTTTTGTTTTTAATTTAGGGAACCAATATAGCCATCCTTCTAGAGATTTATACTTATCATTTTTTCCTGGCCTCATACTATAAGTCAGTCCTCAGAACATAGTTTCTTCTAACTAAAAAAAAAAACTTGAAGAAAATAGAGTCGTAACAACTCTGGTAACTCGTGGTGGCTGTGATGCTGAACACTGTGACACTGATGTGTCAAATGCGATAATGGTTACCTACAGCGGACAGTGTTTGGTGGAGCTTCCTGATTAAAACAAGCTTGAAAGCAGGAATGGCATCTACTTCTGAAATAGCTTGCCTCTGGAAACTCTATGAACTTGGAGAAACGATGACAGTTATACAAGTGTTCAGATCTTTCTTTCTTAGGGTTGCTATGATTTATCTAAGACGATGGCACTTAACAACTCTGGCAGGTGACTTCCTCTACCCTCACCACTTATAAATCTTCTATTATATGCTGAGTTAATCTGGTTCAGCTGACTTTATTTTTTTTTTAAGTTTTTTCATATTCAGTATATATTCTCCTAACCAGTGTTTTCTAACAACTGAATAAATAACTATCTATTAACTGGAATGAAGCTTAGAAATGACAGTTTTAGCCTTCTAATATATATATATTCCCAACAGTTTTGTTAAGTTCAGTGTCTACGATTTAAATCTGGCATAGGTCTCTTAAGACATTTTGCTTACCTCTGGTAGAAACATGAGCAGTAATAACAAACTTCTCCCAAACGTAGCTTTCATTTGATTGAACAATTTCTGTTCATGGTGCCACCATTCATCCTGACATTAGGCTGCAGTGTTATGTTTAATTCCTTCTTTCTACTCAATCTCCATATCTACCTATCGACTTCCTGTTTCGCCATTTCTCATATTGATTTCAACTTTCCCAGTCTTCCTGTCATGCTCTAGTTCAAGACAATATTTCTTCACAGTCCAACCGTTGCAATAATTTCCTAACTGTCTTTATGCCTGCTGACGCTGCCTATGCTTATGCGTCTACACACCCCTGCCAACTTTTAAGTGCGTAACTAAACCTAAAAACCCATGTCTGATTCACGTTTTCTCTGGATATACCAAGAAATAATCTCTCCAATATTTATATTATGATCCATGAATTGTATTTAGATGTAAACATGTCATATCTCTTATGACTAAGACAGTCAGTTTTGTTTTGTTTTGATGCAGTATTTTTATTCTTTTCTTCAGCCTCAAGTCCTGATGTTGCTGGGTGCAGTTCTAGGCCCACCTGTAAAACTCCATTTCTCAGCGAGATACAGACTGAAGTTGTCAGGTGGCCTCTTAGTTTATTTCCCCCAGAAGGAGACCCTGAGACAAGGATGTTAGGCGACCTCGCTCGGTGTAGGATTGTGCTCTCTAGCTTTCAGAGGCTGATTTTCAGGAACTCCTTCTGAAACACCCCTGGGGGGGGACCTAACCTCTAACTCTTCCATTACCGCCTACCAAGTTAACAGTTTGAACAACCCAGGGACTTTAGGTAACAGAGAGGGGTTGTAAAATAGGGTGAGGAAGACAGTGGAAAAAGGATTGATTCTTAAGAAACAACCACATCAGTGACTGGCCTTTCATCCTACCAGGAAGCTAGGGACTGCATCCCAGGTACTGGCAGTTTGAGGTTGGAGTGAGGAGCACTGAGGGTTAGAGTGGGGGGATATGGCTGAAGTGGCATAAGCATCTACTACAACGGGGCATCTGAAACAGTATCTCCAAGGGAGCAGAACCTCTCCCTTCTTCCTGCCTGGAACATTAACAGGATATTACGGCAGCCATCTTGGACCATGTGGTGTCCTTGAAGAGGTGTGTTGAGGATATTAAAAAAAAAACACAACACAAAACAATTCAAAGCACAACAACAAAAACCCACCGCTGTGGAGTCTGTTTGGATTCTCCACTGGATTTTCATAAATCTTTACGATCTCCATCTTTTAGTCGTGGAACAGCCTATGGCTATGACCTTTAGTGGGCAGTCCAATATATTACAAACTACACATGTCCTTATACGGAGGGATAGTGGAAGAAAAATCCCAGGTGAAGCTTTCATTCCTGATGGTCACCGAGCTGCAGTACCTACTCTGGACTGTCAGCTTCTTTTATATCAAAGAAGAAACACAGAAAAGTTCTGTTATTTATAGCCAATGTTAACTTAAGATACGGTTTTCTTAGAAGAACGAGGGAGCCTCCTGAAGGGAGACACACTGTTGTTATTATTGTTAGGTGTAGCTGAGTCAAGTACAACTCACAGCAACCCTGTAAACAACAGACCTGCATCCTGTATTACCCTGTGTCCCTCTCATCATCTCAGATACACGTGAACCCATTGTTGCAATCACCGATGTCAATCCACTTCCTTGGGGGTTGTCCTCTCTTTTGTCAGTGACTCTCCACTTTTCCAAGCATGATATCCCTTACCAAAGAATAGTTTCTTCTAGCAATATGCCCAAAATATGTGAGCCACAGTCTCACTGTCCTTGCCTCCAGGGAATACCCTGGCTTCACTTTTTCTAATACATACCTGTTTTTTTGACATTCCATTGGGCTAGGAACTCTTCCGTCAGGGACCTCTTGAGACTAATAAAGAGCAATGATGTCAGTCTAGATACTCAGGTATGCCTGATCCAGCCATGGTCTTCACAATTACTTGCTATGCATCAGAGAGCTGGACAATGAGTAAGGATAACAAAAGAATCAATGCCTTTGTGCTGTGGTGCTGGAGATTATTGAAGATACCATGGACCACCAAGAGAACAAACAGATCTGTCTTTGAGAGGGTAAAACCAAGTTTTTTCTTGGAAGCAAGGATTTTCATTTCCATCTCACATACTTTGGGCATGTTGCGAGAGGGGGACCAGTCCTTGAAGAAGGACCATACCAGGAAGGGTAGAGGTACTGCTCAGGAGAGAGAGACTGAGATGGATTAACACAGAAACTGGGGTAATAGGGGTAGATAGGTCGGAGACAGTGAGATTGACTCAGGACAGGGCAGGGTTCAGCGCTATTGTGCATAAGGTAACTATGGTTCTCAGGCAACTCGAAAGCTCACAACAACAATATGGAATGTTCAGTGCTCTTCTCCGACATCACAATTTAAAGGCATTGATTCTTCTTTCATCCTTATTCATTGTCCAGCTCTCAGATATGTAGCAAGAGACTGGAAAGACATTTTTGTCACCATCAGAACACACTCAGCCCACTGTCCACAGAACCATCTTCAGTAAATTTTAGTCAAGTAAATCAACCTAATTTAGGAAATTTTAAGAGCTATGTGTAAAGCACTGTATTGGGTGATGTGGGGAACTGAAAAGAAAACATCGTTTCTGTTCTGAAAGAGTAATGATAATAAAATTTTGTGTGTAGAGAGAGAGAGAGAGACTTTCTGCAACTGACAGGCCTAAGTAGGTGAAGGCAGCCCTCTTTGTAAACAAAAACAAGATCCCCTCTGTTCTTCCCCAGCATGCTTGACTCCGCAGTGTCTGCTAGAAAAGCTGGGCCTTGCCTGGTGTTACCATGACGTCGGAGCTTTGAGGGCTGTTTCTTTTCCTCCGAAGCCTAAGAAAGATTATTTGAGCGATAACTGAATAACTGAATAGCTTGAGTTAGCTGTGTATGAGCGGAGAGGAAGTGGTTTCCTTAGCAACAAGAGTCTCTGAAAGCCTCTTAGCACTCAGCGCCTCTTCCCTGCTTTTTGTTTTCTCTCCTCCCTGTTGCCTGTCAGTAAATGACTGGAGGGATTGCACCTGCTCTGAATTAGGGCTGGACAGTAAAACGGCCGCAGTCGGATTTTACTGAGGCGAAGTGCCTCCTTCCTCTGTTGGTCAAGCTTCCTTTTGAGCTCTGGGGCCTATTTTGCTCCTGGTTAGGCCATAATTACCTCAGCTCTTACTTCCTTTTTTATATGTGTTTCAGATTTTCACCAGAAATGGAAAATATTGAGGTAACTGAAGAAAATTTTGAGCTTTCTGATAGAAGTATTTTTTTTGTGGCATATTTTCCAAATGTGCTCAATCTCTTAACAAAAAGTTTAATATACCTTTCTTCTCATTCCCAAGAAGTGATTCTTATCCTTTTCTCACTTCCAGGTTTTCCACAGAAGCAAAATAGAATCTTTATTTCTTATATGTGTCAACCTCTCCATACATATTTTAATATATAAGATAGTTGGGGAAATAGAAAGCTGTCTTTAAAGAGAAGGTTTACAATATTGCCTCAGTCTAGCAAAATACCAGGTGAGAGGCATTTGGTCCCTTCCTCAGGCATCAATTCTGCTCCCTTTTCAAGCTCCATGTCTTCTTTTAGATCGTGTACATTTGTTCAAATTATAGCACATCTAGCATGGGTTCAGAGTTGCTGACTTGAAATACCTTGTTTCCTTTTCAAACAGTTATCTGCATAAAGGAACAGTTGCACGTCTCTACCAGTTGGCAGTTTCTGATTCGTAGCACTGAGCATCTAGCCAAGAATGCTGGTGGGGAATGACAGCATGCTGCTCATTATAATTCAACCTAACGCTGCTCTGAATTCTTGTCATTTCTAAGCTATTTTCATTCATCTATTCATTCATTTAGTCCAAAATATTTATAATTGAGTACCTACTATCTGGAAGATACTATGGTAACTGCTGTATGAGGGGAAAGTGAGTTATATTGCCTGTAACCTTAGGAATATCTAAATTGAAAAGAGGATATGGAATAATGAGAATAGGCGAAAGAGAAAGCACATAGTCTACCATTGGCTACCAAGGATGATAAGGAAGGGGCAAGGGGCTTCATTGTGGGCATGCGAGCCTTCTGTTAAAGGTGATGGGAAAATTTTAAAATGAGTAACGGTGTTGGTTAGAAAGTGGGGTCCCTGGGTGGCACAGATGGTTAAATACCTGACTCCTATGTAAAATGTTTATGGTTTAAATCTATCCAGAGGGCCTCTGGTAGATAGGACTGGTTATCTGGTCTTGATCTGTGGCCTAGAAACCCTCCTGACCACTTCGAATGTTTGCATATGAGGCCTCTGTGAGCAAGAATCCATTCGAGGACAACTATCAAGCACAAGGTTTCCACCTACTTAACAATCAAACAAGACAGTAACCTAAAGAAAGATGGTCTGTACAACTATTCCAAAATGAAACCTACTGTCTTTGGGTTGATTCCAACTCATGGTGACCCTCCACTGGGTTCCCAAGGAAATCTTCATGGGAGGAGACTGCCCATGGTTTTCCCTCAGAATAGGTGGTAGATTAGAACTGCTGACTTCTAGGTTAATGGTTCAATATGTGCTCTGGCGATCTCAGGAGCTTTGATGGCTTAGTGTAAATGAGTTGTGCTGCCAACTCAAAGGTTGTCAATTCAAATCCACCTACTGCTCGATGGGAGAAAGATGGTCAATCTTCTCCTGAGTGAACAACAACACCTGAAAACCTCTGAGAGTCAAGTATGATTTGGTTTCAACCCAAAGACACACAACAACAGCAGTTCAATATGTAACACATTATACAAACAAGGCTCTATATGTATTGACAGTCATTTTCACCAATCAAATCTTTCTTTGAAAGGAAGGTAGTGGTGAAGACTGGGTGATTCACCTTTCAGAGTCACAAAGTCACCACAGGAATCAGATTGACTATATCTGTGGAAAGAGCCCATGGAGAAATTTAGTATCAGATATCAGAACAAGACCAGGGACTGACAGTAGAACAGATCAAGTGCTCATGTGTAAATGGAAATAGAAGAAAATGAAAATAAGTCCACAAGAAATGAATATGACCTTGAGTCTATCCCACCTGCACTTAAAAAACAGCTTGATGATAAAATACCCAGTAAATTGTGGGAGGATATCATCCATCAAGAAAACAGAAGGTCATTACAGAGATGAGGGTGAAAGGAAAGACCAAAGTGAATTATCAGGAGAGATTCTGAAAATTGCACTAGAATGCAGAGTGGCAAAAAAGGGGAAGAAATGCTGATATAAGAGAGATGAACAGAAGATTTCAAAGAGCAGCTCTAGAAGACAAAGCAAAGTATTATAATGAAATATGCGAAGTTAAAGGTAGGAAATAAAAAAGGAAGAATTCACTCAGTATTTCTCAAGTTGAAAGAACTGAAGAAGAAATTCAAGCCTCATGTTGGAATACTGAGGGTTGCTATGGGCAAAATCTTGAAAGATGTTGGAAGCATCAAAAAAGATGGAAAGAAATAAAGATGGGATAAATACACATGGTTATTGTACCAGAAAGTGTTGGTTAACATGGAACCATTTCAGGAAGTAGAACCTAATCAAGGAGCAATGGAAATGAAGGAAGAAGTTCAAGCTGTTCTGAAGGCATTGGCAAAAAGTAAGTCCTGAAGAATCCCAGGAAATAGATGCAACCCTGGCCATACTCACTGGTTTCTGTCATATAATGAAGACACCTAGCTCCCGGGTCATCTGATTAGCTGGAAGAGATTAATATTTGTTCCCATTTCCAAAAAAAGGTCATCCAGCAGAATCTAGAAATTGTCAAATAATATCATTAATATCACATACAAGTAAAAAATTGTGCTGAAGATTATTATATAGACAGAATTCCTGTCAGGAATTCAAGCTGGATTCAGAAGAGGCTGTGGAAAGAGGAATATCATTGCTGATGTCAGAAGGATCTTGGCTGAAAGCAGAAGATACTAGAAAGATGCATATCTGTATTTTAATAATTACACAAAGGCATTTGACTGTGTGGATCATAACAAATTATGGGTAACATTGAGAAGAATGACAATCTCAGAACACTTAATTGTGCTCATGAGAAGCTTATACATAGACCAAGGGACCGTTGTCCAAACAGAACAAGGGAACATTGCATAGCTTAAAATCAGGAAATATGTGTAGCAAGGTTGTATCATTTATCCATACCTACACCATTTATTTCTACTTAGAATTAATTCGTAACAATTCTCATAAAATACGTTGTTGTTGTTGTTGTTGTTGTTGTTGTTGTTGTTGTTGTTAGGTGCCATCCAGTTGACTACAACTCATAGCAACCCTATGAACACCATTTCTGAACCTTGGCCTATTCTATGCCATCCTTACCATTTCTGATATGTTCAGGTCCACTGTTACAGTACTGTGACAATCTATCTTGCTGAGGGTCATCCTCTCTTTATCTGACCCTCCACTTCTGCCAATATAATGGTATTTTTCCTAAAGACTGGCCCTTTCTGACAACATGCTCAAAGAAAATACGAGATGAAGTTTGACCATGCTTGCCTCCAGGGAGCTCCCAGGTTGCACTTCTACTAAGACATATCTGTTTGTTCTTTTGTCATTCCATAGAATGTTCAGTACTCTTTCCAATACCACAATTTAAAGGCATCAATAACTCTTCTGTCACCCTTATTCATTGTTCAGTTTCTGGTGCAGAAGAAACAATTAAAAACCAGCATACCTTGGATCAGGTATCCCTTTAAACAGTGTTGTGTGCTCTTTAACACTTTGGAGAGGTCATCATCAGCATATTTTCCCAGTAGAGAGTGTCTTGATTTCTTGACTACTGTTACCATGGGTGATGATTGAGGATTCAAGTAAAATAAAATTGTTGAGAACGTTATCTTCTCCATCTATCATTTCTCTCATCTATTACATCATCTTTTCCACCAATCATGATGTTGCCTCTTGGTCCACTGATTGCCTCTTGGCCCATTAGGGGTTTTTTTTTCCTTGGTGTTTAGATATAATCCATATTGAAGGCTGCAGTCCTTGATCTTCTTCATCTTTTGCAAGTAAGATTGTGGCATTTATATAGCACAGGTTATTGATGAGTCTTCCTCTCATGATGCCACATTCTTCTTCATAGAGTTCAGCTTCTGAAATTATTTGCTCAGTATACAGATTGAATAGGTATGGAGAAAGCATACAGTCCTGACACACAACTTTCTTGATTTTAAACCATGCAGTGTTCCCTTCAGACATATAGTGTTTTGTTCAGACAACTGCTTTTATATATATATATATATGTCTCACATGAGCACAATTAAGTGTTCTGGAAGTGCCATTATTCTCAATTTTAGCCATAATTTGTTGTGATCCATATAGTCAAATGCCTTTGCATAGTCAATAAAATAGAAGTAAACATCATTATGGAATTCTTCACTTTCAGCCAAGATCCATCTGATATCAGCAAAGATATCCCTCCTGCCATAGCCACTTCTGGATCTAACTTAAATTTCTAGAAATTTCCTGTCAATGCACTTTTCCAGATTTTAACAATTTTTTAACAATCTTCAGCAAGATTTTACTTGCACGTGATATTAATTATCTTGTTCCATAATTACCACATTTTTTTTTAATCACATTTGTTTGGATGGGGAACACAAGAACTTTTTCTAGACTCTTGGCCAGGGAACTGTCTTCCAAATTCTTGGCATAGAATAGCAAGCATGTCTTGGGTTGCATCTATTTGTTGAAACATAAATTAGTGTTCCAACAATTCTTAGATCCTTATTTTTTTTCTAATGCTTTCAATGCAGCTTGCATTTCTTCCTTCTTTGTCATTGGTTCTTATTTTAAAAAATTTCTTTTACATTGGTTTATATACCAAGTTCATAAAGTTCATATACATTGTTTTCCATACCAGACCTTTCCCCTTATTACCACTGGTTCTTGATCATATGCTCCTTCCTAAAATGACTTGGTGTTGATCAATTCTTTTTTTATACAGTAACTCTGTATATTCCTCCTATCTTTTTTTGATACTCTTGCCCAGAGAATCTTTCAGTGTTGCAACTTGAGGAATAAAATATAGTAACCTAAAATAGATATTTTTGTTCAAACATTCTTCTAAGTGACATATCACTGGCCTGTCCACTTGCTGTACAGAGTTAACTTGTGGTTGCTGTGATGCTGAACACGGTGACATTGATGTGTCCAATGTCATAATGCATAACCATGGTGGACAGTGTTTGGTGGAGCTCCCTGATTAAAAGAAGGTTGGAAGCAGGAGTGGCATCCACTTCCAAAATACCTTGCCTCCAGAAACCCTATGGACTTGGAGAAATTATGAAAGTTGTACAAGTGTTCAAGTCTTTAGTTCATAGGATCTCTATGAGTCGTCTACGATTCAATGGCACTTAATAATAACAACATACTGTATGCTACACCTAACCTCCATACCTAATCTGTATGCTGAGCAAATCATTCAAGAAACTGGATTATATGAAGAAAAATGTGGCATCAGGATTGAAAGAAGACTCATTATTCATTATGCTGATGACACAATCTTGTTTGCAGGAAGTGAAGAGAACTTATAACACTTGCTGCAGAAGATCAAAGATTATAGACTTCAATGAGGCTTACATCTTATCATTAAGAAAATAAAAATTCTCACTACTGGATCAATAAGTATCATCATCATAGATGAAGGAGAGATTGAAATTATCAATGACTTCATCTTTCTGGAATCCATAGTCAATACCCTTGGCACCAGAAGTCAGGAGATCAGGAAACATAGTGCACTGGCAAAGTCTTCAGTCAGGAATTTCTCCAAATTACTAAGGAGCAACGATGTCAGTTTGAAGACAAAGGTGCACCTGATTAAGGTCATGCTCTTTTCAATCACTTGCTTTGTGTTTGAAAGCTAAATAATGAATAAGGATGACAGGAGGAGGATTGATGCCTTTGAGCCATGATATTAGAGAAGAGTACTAGATATCCCATGGATTGCCAAAATAGTAAACAGATTGGTCTTGGAGAAAGTACAGCCAGAATACTCCTTACTGTCAAAGATGACAAAGTTTCACCCCACATACTTTGGTCATATTGTTAGAAGAGGATATTCCTTGGAATAGGTGGATGATCAGTGAAAGAGGGGAAGACCCTCAACCAGAAAAATTGACACACTCACTGTAGCTATAGGTTCAAGTATGTAAGAAATGATGAGGATGACATAGGATAGGGCAGGGTTCAGGTGTGTTGTTCATAGGATTGCTATGAGTCATACTGGACTCAATGGGCAACATTCTTATAGAAAGAAAAAAGACTGACATTGTCAATGATTTCATTTTACTTGGATCCACAATCCATACCCATGACAGCAGCAGTCAAGAAATCAAAATATGGGTTGCATTCTGAAAAATCTGCTGTCAAAGACTTCTCCAGAGTGCAAAAGTGTAAGTAATAATGCTGACTTAAAGACTAAGGTGTGCTTGCTCCAAATCATGGCAATTTCAATTACTACTTATGCATAAGAAAGTTGGACAATGAATAAGGATGACAGAAGAATTTATGTCCTGAGTTACGGTATTGGAGAAGAGTGATGAATACATCCATGGAATGCCAAAAGGAAGAATGTCTCGGAGAAAGTGGAATCAGGTTGTTCCTTAGAGTTGGTGAAACTTGGTCTCAAATGCTTTGATCATGTTGTCTGGAGGGGCCAGTCCTTGGAAAAAGACATCATGCTGGGAAAGAGCATATCCGAGGTTAGGAGGATGGTGCAGGATAGAGCAAGGATAGGACAAGGTGCAAATCCCTCGGTTTCCAACTTGTTGGTACATAACAAGATGTCAAGTGAGTGTGAGAGAGAAAAAGAGCTGAGAATATATAGGTATTCTGTAGAAAAATAGAAGCTGGTCCTACAATACTCCAATAATCCTGCTCTTTTTATTAAGCTTGAATTCATATATGCAATGAAACAAAACAGCAAGACCTCCCTGCATTGTTATGTTCTCTCTCCACCCACCAGGGCTGCTTTAAACCAATGTGAAGAACTTGGCACATGTCTGCCAAAATGATGTAGAAATCAGGAAGAGAATTTATCTAGGATCTGGGGAAAGTAAAAAAATAATTAAACTAAACTAAACCCTAGCCTAAAGGAAATGTGAATTGCCACTGTTTATCTTCTTTCCCTCCCAGGCATTCTTTTTCCACTAGTAAATGAGAAAGGAAGAAAAATATGTCCCAGTAGACAAATCCCCTGGGGACGTGACTCTCTCTTTAATAGTCCTGTCCCCTGCATGAGCTCAGGCGTCTCTCCTGCCTAGTGTAACACAGTCAGCCATGGTCACGGTTAACCAGGAAAAACAAGTTACAAATGAATGGAGATGTGGGGGAAGAAAGCACCAACCCCAATCAGCCTGGCACTTTGTGTCCTTTCTCAGGCGTGCCTAGAGTAATGGGGAGCAGATTCCTAAAAGCCGTTCTTAATGTGCCCAGGTGACAAGCCTTTGGGAATCATTCCAGACTTACTAAAATTACCATTGCCTTCTGTAGAGTTGTCACCTATTGAAGATTTATGAAGTGGAGGATGCAAGACAGGCAATAGAAGAGCTTTTTGTAGCCATATAAGTAATTTGCACCCTCGGGCAAAAACACAGTGAGGTTCCACCCATGAAAAGACCTGCATTTTCCCAAGGACATGTTCTGAATCACGAGGCTGGAGTTCTGGTATAAGGAGGCCCTTCTGAGAGTGTATGTCTAATACACTCAGTAGATTTTCATTTTCAATTTTGAACTTGTCCTTTTACAAAAAGATTGGGGCTGATTATTATCTAAGGGGCTCCTGCAAATACATCCCTGGTAAACACATACCATGTTTTATCTCCTATGTCCATTTATACTAAGTCAGGAGATAAATATTTATTGAGCGCCGACTAGACCGGAAGTTCTCTATATATCACTTCTTATAATTAGGGGGTCATTTATTTCCTGCTTCTCACAGCTGGGCAAGATGATGATGGAATAGAATAAGCGTAAGGGAAAGACTTCTCCAGCCTGTCGCACGAGAATGGGAGAAGTTTCTGCATTTTGTAGTAAGCTCAGCAATACCAGTGCTCACAATTATATAGCATTCCTCATCAGAACTTAATAATTTCCTTATTTAATCTATTACAATAAGACTGACATGTGGTGGGGCAGCTATATTTTACTTTATAGGTGACAAACTGGATCATGAAGAAATTGGATTTCTTGCTTTAAGAGTGTACTAACAAATTAAAAGTAAAACCAAGATGGTATCTTTGCATGACATGATAAGAGAAATTATTAGTCAAGCTTGCACTGTTTCTTTTTGCTAACGTCTACTGTGCTGATGGATTTTGTAGATGATGCTCCATTACACATAAGGTCTCTTGGGTCAAAGTTGACTCAACAGCAACTAACAACAATTGTAGGTACTCAATAAATAGTGTCTCTTTCCTCCAGAGTTTTCACATTTCAGTTAAGTAGGCAGAGACAGAAAGAATAAGACTAAAAAAAAAACCCAAAAAGAAACCACAAAACTAAAAAAACCCCAACAATCCACTGCCATCAAGTTGGTAGAACAACCCCATATGGTTTCTGAAATGATAAATCTTTACAGAAGTAGATGGACTCATCTCTCTCCCATCGAACAACTGTTGTGTTCAAACTACCAATCTTTTGGCTAATAACCCAAGGCTTAACCTACTGCACCACAAAGAAGGAGAGGAATATCTTTAATTTTTATACTTGACCTCTTCTCTGACTAGTACTATGGATTAAATTCTGAATAACTAATCTGACAACATTTTTTAAAAAAAATATTACCGTGAGCAATTGTGTGTCTTTGCCCTGAGTGACTTTGTTTTTAAAAAGTAGCCCTCTGGAATGATTTCCTGGTTGCCTACAATAGTTCTGAGGTTATGTTCACAGGCTCAAGCCATCTGAAAATGACCTCGCTTAGCTTTCCATCTATTTGTCTAACCTAAATACAGTGCTCAATGTGGCTATTTTCATTTCCCTAAACCAGTGCTGGTTTAAACGATTCAGAAGTCTCACGTGGCAGAGGATCCCAAACTTCCCGAGTGTGCTTTATCTGGAGAGCTATAAAAATTAATAGATATTAAACATCTTGATAACTGAGGCGAAGACACTGAAGAAGATGGTAGGGATTTGCTGATGATCCGATGTTTTACTTGAGTAAACACATTTGGTTCAAACACATTTTCTCCTTCTGCTAAAGTTGTTGGTAAGGAAAATCCGTCTCTTCATCTGTGAGACAAAAACATATTCATCTAATATCTTGTTGCAGAACCACCACAAATCCTTTGAATCTGAGCCCACTTGGAAGTGGAAGCAATGGATAATTATTCAAGATAAAGGCTGAATAATTAAATCTGGATTAAAACTCCTTTGAAACAAGCTTTCTATTAAAAATAAAATGAAGAAAAGGTCAGAATTTGGCATTTCTTTTTGAGAATCAAAAAGAGGCATCAGTGTTCACTGACGTATTTGTCTCCTCTAGACTCTGGCTTGGAAATCACTAACTATGTGAATGTGGACAATTTGTCTATGCTACTGTGTTGCGCCTCAGTTTCCTTTTCTTTAAGAGCTTGGAATGAATCATCTATCCATAAGTTCCTTTAAAATCCTAACATTTTGGCAAACTGAATTTAGGCAAGCAACAACAAAGAGAAAAACCCTCTCTGGTTTTGTTTCCCTCTGAGGAAATCTCTGCCTTACTTTGCAGAATCTACCCACTTGTTGATGCTATTATATGCCATCACGTGGACTATGAATCATAGTGACCCTAGAGAACAATGATTCTGAACTTTGCCCTCTCCTGAGCCAACTGCACCTCCTCTTCCACACCTGACCCCATTGCCACTGTCACTGTCTCCATCCATCTCATCCAGATTTTTGCAAATCTACCAACTAACCAGGTCATGTTGGACTCATGCTAGCACTTTATTTGTCTCATCAGTTTTCTGCTTATTTCCAAGAGAAAAAAAAACCAACAAAACAGATGTGAATCTTCCTTGAGCAATGTAGTTCCAGGGAGAGTTAACTTGGTAGATGCAGTTAAGTGAACTCCATGTCACAACACCTAGAATAAAACGTTACCTTGACGTGCACCATAATGACGATTGCTGACAAATTTGAAGCCATGTGGCAGTCACCATATCAAAACCATCTCCAGGATGAGATTGTTAATTTTTGCCAATCTACCATTTTACTGTGTCTTGGAATTCTTAGTGTCAGCTGGATGCGGCCTCTGGCTTCTTGAAGAGAGGTCATATAGCTTTGGTGTGTCCACTTGCCAGACAAAGGTAACTTGTGGTTGCTGTGAAGCTGAACACTGACACTGCTGTGTCAAATGTATTAATGGTTACCCACGGCGGACAGTGTTCGGTGGAGCTCCCTGATTAAAACAAGCTTGGAAGCAGGAGTGGCATCCATTTCTGTAATGGCTAGCCTCTGGAAACCCTATGGACCTGGAGAAAGGATGAAAGTCACACAAGTGTTGAGGACTATCATTTGAAGGGTTTCTATGAGTCACCTATGACTCAACGGCACTTAACAACACAACAACAACCATTTTACTAAACATGATGTCCTTTCCTAGTGATAAGTCTTTAGTGATTTCCTTAGTGATTAGTCTTTCCAATGATATGTTGAAGTGAGGAATGAAGACATATGGGGAAAGATGGTTCATTACTTCATATCATTCTAGAGAAATCCTTCAAGTATATATGCAGGTAGCCAACATCTATTGAAAGGTAGTGTTTTGGTTTTTTTTTAATTTATTGGATGTAACACAAATAAGTGCTTTACTATGCAATGAAAGACTAACTCAAAAGCACTTTGAAAGTAACTACCCAATGGTTCTTAGAAGAAAGGCCTTCTGATCTGCTTCCAAAATGTCACATTCTTGAAAATTTTATGGTGTACAGTTCTAATCATGGGATCATAATGTGTTGGAATCAACTCAATAGCAACCTGTGGTGATGTTGTTGTTGTTGTTAGAGTCACTATATCAATCCATGGTGTTGGTGGTGATAGTATGTGGTTAATGATTTAGGCTCTGGAGTCACATTTAAGACCTGACTTAAATACTTTAGGTCAAATTTCACTTATATGCTTTATATACTTTCCTGACTGCTGGTGTTAAGAATGCTGATTGTGGAGCCAAGCAAGCTGTGATAGTTAACAACCTCAATCTCTTCTCCATCTATCATGGTGCTGCCAATTGGCCTAGTGGTATCTTTGTCTTCTTGATGTTAAAGCTTCAATCCATATTAAAGTTTACAGTACTTGACCTTCTGTAGCAAGCGCTTCAGGTCATCTTCAGTTTCAGCAAGCAAGCTTGTGTCATCTGCATAACGTAGGTTTTTGAGGAGTCTTCCTCCAATCCTTATGCCACAGTCCTCATCAGAAAGCCCTGTTTCCCAAATGATCCATTCTGCATATAGATTGAAAAGTTATGGAGACAAGATGCATCCCTGATGCACTCCTTTCCTAATTTTGAACCATTCAGTGTTTCTCTGCTCTGTTCTGAGGACTGGACCAAGTATAGGTTTTGCATAAGCACAATCAAGTGTTCTGGGATTCCCATTTTCCTCAAGAATAGCCACTATTTGTTGTGATCCACACAGTCAAGTGCATTTGCGTAGTCAATGAAACACAAGTAGATATTCTTCTGGTACTCTGTGCTTTGTGCCAAAAGCCATCTGAAATTGCCAATAATGTCTCTAGTGTCGTGTCTTCTAAATCCAGCTTGTATTTCTGATAGTTCTCTGTCAATGTACTGTTCCAGTCTTTTCTGGATAAACTTCCACAAGATTTTATTAATGTGTAATATTAATGATATTGTTCAATAATTTTCACAGTCAGTTGAGTCACTTTTTTTTAAACTTTTTTTTATTAATTTCAATGAAAATTTACAGACTTTGGATTTCCATTCATTAAATGTTACACTTTTCTCCCCTCTCAACCCTCCCCCCGTGCCCCCCCCCACTCCTGTCTTGGAAAAGTAAAAGAAAAATTCTTTCACCTTTTTACATTCCCTCCCCTAAGTCCACTCCACTATGCAGCCTTCGCTCTGGACTCCCGTCATGACAAAAATACCTAATCACATATCCGTTTTTTCTCCCTCATCTGTTTAAATGCAGTGTACATTATTTAACCCATCTTTCTCAGTCTCCCCCCAACACCAATGTCAGTCCTGTTTTACAACAGTGGCACCATGCAATATTTGTCCTTTTGTGACTGAGATACTTCAGTCAGCATAATGTCCTCCAGGGTCCCCCATTTTGAACAATATTGCATAAGTTCCTTGTTTTTCAATGCAGCATAGTATTCCACTGTGTGAATATACCACAGCTTCTCTATCCATTCATTTGTTGATGGGCACTTAGGTTGTTTCCAGCTTCTTTCTATTGTGAACAAAGCCATGATAAACATGGGTGTGCAGAG
The DNA here is from genome assembly GCF_000299155.1 of Elephantulus edwardii. NCBI lineage: Eukaryota > Metazoa > Chordata > Mammalia > Macroscelidea > Macroscelididae > Elephantulus > Elephantulus edwardii. The sequence continues at coordinate 2,522,200 of NW_006399889.1, read as the reverse complement.
TCACCTTGTTTTTGAATGAGAATAAATATGGTTCTCTTCTGGTCAGTTGGCCAAGAAGTTATCCTCCAGATTTCTTCGTGTAATTTGGTGAGCACATCCAGGACAGCATCTGTTTGTTGAAGTGCATTTAATCTCCAGGCCATAGTCTTCACTATTACTTGTTATGCTTCAGAGAGCTGGATGATGACTAAGGATGACAGAAGAAGAAACAATGCCTTCTAGTTGTGTCTAGTTGTGGTGCTGGAGAAGAGTCTTAAACATACTATGGACTGCCAAGAAAACAACAAGGTCTGTCTTGAAGAAGGTGAAACCAAGTTTCTCCTTGGAGGCTAGGATTTTGAAGCTCTGTCTCATATACTTTGGGCACATGGCCAGGAGAAACTGGTCTTTGGAGAAGGACATCATGCTCAGAACTGTGGAGGGACAGCACCGGAGAGGAAGACCCCGGATGAGATGGATTGCAACTGTGGCAATGGAAGTGACATTTCCTGATATGTAGAAAGAGAGGTCTGGTGGTGTAGACCATAGGGAGTTACACTACTAACCCAAAGTCTGAATATCTCTGGCAGTTCAAATCCACCAGTGGTTATACAGGAGGAAGACCGGCACTCTTCCGTACAATTTAAAGCCTTTGAGCCCAATTGGGGGGTTGGGGGTTAAATCAATTGTGACTTGAAAACAATGAATACTAGTGTTTATACATAGAAATGATTTCATAAATGTTATATATTGCTTTGGCCAAGCTCTATGCCTTACCCGAATGACTCCTCTGAAAGGTACGACTAAGGATGATATCACAATAGGGCTATAAATGAGGAAGGGTGGAGATAGTGGGAGTTCAAATAGGTTTCATAGGAGGTTATTGCAGATGAGGCTCAAAAATTGAGAAAGGTCTTTGCTAGCTAAAGAAAAATCAAGTCGTTCTGGTAGCGTTAGTGTCAGATAATGCAGGAAAATGCAAGTCCTCTTTCTATTCAGATGCTTGTATTTGATAGGGGGTAGTTTAGGTTAAGGAAGAGAACACAGTGGGAAATGAAGCTGGAAGAGTAGATAAGGGCTACAAAGGATAAGTACTTTGTGTTCCAAGGAAGCCACTGAAGCTTTAACCAAGCAGCTCTCTGATTTGGAACTTTAGGAGAGAGACAGGTACTGGAATACAAGGGAACTAAAAGAATGCAGACTCGGATCCAGAGTCTGGTGGATCCTGTTGTAAGCTGGTGAGAGTAAGAACACTTGTTGAGTTTTGCTAATTTCATGATTCTAAATTTATGTCATTTACTTGTGCTGTATTCCCCACCTCTGCTCTTGTATTTCCTGAAGGAAATATTGCTAGTCTTTCAAATATGAGATATAATTGCCTAATCTTTAAAATGTACTGCATATTCACAATCTACCATACCTTGGACTGCCAGGAGAACAAATAAATCTGACTTCGAGAGGGTGAAACCAAGTTTCTCCTTGGAAGCTAGGATTTTGAAGCTCCATCTCACATACTTTGTGCCATGAGGCCAGGAGGGAACAGTCCTTAGAGAAGGACATCATGCTTGGAAGGGTGGAGGGACAGCGCAGGAGAGATGAGATGGAGTGACATAGTAAGTGAGATGATGAGATTAAATGTGTTGAAGTCAGTGAGACTGGCTCAGGATAAGGCAGGGTTCAGAACTATCATATGTAGGGTTTCTATAAGTCATGGGTGATTCAATGTCACATAGCAACAACGACAACAACAACAACAACTCACAATATCAAAATATTATATTAGGTAATGATACCAAAAAAAGGAAGCATTGCTGTTATTATATAGAGTTCAGAAGAGAAAGTAGTTGTGACCTGTATTAGTCACAGAAAGCTTCATGGGGGCAAATGTCTTTTAGTTTGATGTTTATGCAGGAGATCCACATTCGATTTCTGACCAATATTCCCAATGCATAGCCACCATTATCTGTCAGTGGAGGCTTTTGTGTTAGTATGATGTTTCAATAGAGCTTCAACACTAAGAGACTAAGAAGAAAGTGCTGGTAATCTACTGTAGAAAATGAGTTGAAATCTATGGTGGCAGTGATTTGATCTGTGTACCAAGAACAGAATGGCCCAGGATCAAGCAGGCTCTTGCTATGTTTTTTGTTGGATTGCCCTGAGTTGGAGTGAACTCTAGGGCAGTGAACAACAACAGTTTAAAAAGCAGAGAACTATTAAGATGGAAGGAAGAATATAAGCAAAAGCGGAGAACTGAGAATGTTTACAAAGGCGCACCAAAGAGAAAAGAATGCAATAGTTCTGACGTGAGAAAACAAGAGTCTAAACTAGGCAGCTGGCAGTAGCAATGAAATGAGAAAAGTAGATGCAAGAATTTGAAGGAAAAATGAGGACCACTTGATCAGTGGAAAAGGTACAAAAGAAAAAGAACATCAGGAGATGATTAGAAAATTGCCAGTCTGGAAGTACAACCTTTAAAAAAAACCCTCTTGTTATTACTGCTGTTAGATACTGTCCAGTCAAGTACAATTCATGTTGTTGTTAGTTGCCATCAAGTCGACAAGATTCATAATGACCCTATGAACACAGATCTGAACCTTGCCCTATCCTGTACCATTCTCGTGATCTCCTCCATGTTCAAGCCTATTGTTATATAGTCACTGTGTCAATTCATTTATTGAGGGTCTTCCCCTGACTCTATTTTTCTCCAGTTTGATGTCTCTTTCCAAGGACTAACTAGCTTTTCCTGACGACATGGAGAAAGTACATAAAGTATGACCGTTCTTCTCTCTAAGGAGCACCCTGGTCGCACTTCCTATAAGACAGATTTGCTTGCTTTGGGGGCAGAAGATTGACATCCTAGGCATACGAGACCAAGATGGGCTACTGGTCATTCTGAATCAGATAATTATATTATTTATTATGCCAGGAATGACAAATTGGAAAGAAATGGTATTACCTTTATTGTCACAAAGAACATTTCAAGATCTATCCTGAAGCACAATGGTATTGATATTATCCTTATGCATATATAAAAGAAAAATTTGGGAAGGTGAGATGCTTAATGTTAAGATAAGACAAGATTTAAAAAAATGTGTCAACAGTAGCTAGAAAGGTGTATTGGTGTTTTGAAGAATAGATTGTGGATGGGTACAGTCAAGTTGATTATAATTCACAGCAACTCTGTAAACAACAAATCTGAACCTTGTCCTCTCCTGTTCCATCCTTATGATCTGTTATGCTCAAGCCGTCTGGGATAGTCACTGTGTCAATCCAGCTTGTCTTCCTCTCTTTCTCTGACCTTCTACCATGACCAGCAGAATGTCTTTCTCCAAGCATTGATTTTTTTCTTCTTCTGAGAATATGACCCAAATAGATGATATGAAGCTTCACTATCCCTAATGAGCATTCTGGTTGCTTCTTTCAAGAAGATGTACTTATTCTTTTGGCATCCCATGAAATCAGTGCCTTCTTCAACACCACGATTCAAAGATATAATTTTTTTTTGCGGGAGGGTGGGGAGCTTCCTTATTCATTGTCCAACTTTCAGATGCCTAGGAAGCAATTGAAAAGATCATAACTTGGACCAGGTCCACTTTAGTCTTTAAACAGACTTTTTTTTCTCTCTTTAGATTTTTGGAGAAGTCCTTGATAGCAGATTTTTCCAATGCAACATGTCTTTTGATCTCTTGATTCTTGCTACTATGAATATGGATTGTGGATCCAATAAAATGAAATAACTGATGATTTAAATCTTTTCTCTATCTTGCTTATTTCTCCAGCGTGAGGACTGAAGATTTTTATTTTCCTTCTATTGAGGTATAACCCATACTAGAGGCCACAGTTGACTTCTTCTTCTGCAGGAAATGCTTTAAACATTCTTCACTTTCTGCAAGCAAGGTTATGACATCTGCATAGCACAGGCTGTTGATGAATTTTCCTCCACTTTTGATGCCACGTTGTTCTTCATATAGTCCAGCTTCTCAAATTATTTACTCAGTATATAAATTGAATAGGTATATAGAAAGGCTACAACATGACACATAACTTTGCTGATTTTAAACCATGCAATGTAGCCTTGTTCTGCTTGGACAACAGCTTCTTGGTCTAGCTATAGAGTTTTGCTGAGTCCTCTGCTTAGGCTTTTAAATGGCACCACTCCAGGGGTTAGCTAGTGCTGGGATCCCCACTGGGGAGGAATTCATTCTTGTTTGGTGTTACATAAAAAAAAAAAATACAGACCAGAGAGAGAGAGGATTTCTTCAGAAAGGAAAGAGGGAATGGGACTATTTATTGTACCTGAGGGGAAAAAGGGGATTTTACAACAGAGAGAACTCTTAACATGAGATGTAAAAGCATTTCAAAGAGTTGGGGAAAAGATATTTCTCTTTAATAGCAACTGAAAGTAGACAAGAATGGGGGGAAGATGTGGGGAAGTGGGACATGTGGGTAATGTCATGGGATAATAACTCAGAATGCTGTAAATTGTGGTCCAGCCCATTCTTTGGGAAAAAAATCCTTAAAGAAAGGTAGGATATTTGAGGCCTTGCGACACAGTGGTTGAGCACTCAGTTGCTAAGAGTTAAGAGGCAGTAGTTTGCATCTACTCCCTGCTCCATAGAAAGATGTATCATTCTATCTCTGAAAAGATGTAGTCTTGGAAATCTTCTGGAGCACTTGTATTCTGTCCTATCAAATCATTATGAGTTGGAATTGACTCAATGGCAATGAGTGGCCTTTGTTATTATTTATTTCTGATGATGGCTAAAGCTGAAGGTGAGCCAAAGTTCAGGGGACTGTGGGTAGGAGAGAAGCTTAACAACAACAAAAACAATAATATTGGTTAGAAGCAAGCCACTGGTTCTGTCTACATGGAGGGGAAGAGTATATCAAGAGGAGGAGTTTGTGTGGGTCATCCTCCAAGAATCTATCTGTCACGGGGAGCAAGGCCTGGGTTGCATAACAGCATGATGTTGAAAGCAGATTCTTTGTTTAGCCAGGACCTTGGCTTTTTTCATGAAAAAGAATCTTCTCTGATTCTACATGAACTCAGAGTGAAGGGAAAATCTACTCAAAACGCAAGCTATACCAAACATAGGGATTACAGTCTAGTGGACAGGGAGTCTCGCTGACAATCCAACAGCAGGAAATGTGACTCCACCAACTGCCTTGAGGGGAAAAAATGAACAATCTGCTCTCATTTGATTTACAGTCTCTGAAAACCTATTGGAGGGTCAGTTCTGACTGATGGCAATTAGCTTGAGTTGAGTTTTTATATCAAGCATAGGCTTGAGATTCAAGTTTACCTACATAGTCCAATGAATCTTCAGCTTAAAAAAAAAAGAATGTATTAAACATTTAAATCCATAATACCACACCCATCTCTCCAGGTTAGTAGTAAAAACAAATGCAAACCCTCTCTGCAAAGATAAGGTTGCAATCTTTTAAAACCATATTAAAATAAAAAGCTCTCTTAAAATAAATACAATTATCCATTATAAAATCTATGAGATGTGAATTCATTATGACTTAGAGTTTGCCAATACAAGCCCAGAGTTATGGCCCCAAGAACTGTATTAAATATCAATTTTAACTGTATGGAAAAGGTGAAAAATCAGAATGATGAAAAAAAATATCAAGGACATAGGAAATAACAAAATATAAGAATCAGACACTTGGAAAAAGGATAAGGCACATTTCCAAAAGAATGAAATAATATTTCTTAAAATGAAAGAATGTCTTTCACATTTAAAATGCAGTTCTTATTATGTTATTAAAACAGTTAGTATATTGGAAGATAACTCTGAGGAAACTATCCAGAATAAAACACAGAGAGATAGGAGATATAAAATGTAAAAGAGATAATAAAATTGTGTTACACTGCAAAAAAAAAAAAAATGTAAAAGAGAGGTTAAAAGGGGGGGAAAAAATGAAAAGATGTTTGATTATATATCTAAAGAAAATTCCAGAGCTGCATAAAAGGAATTAGCTTATACTTGAGAACTTCCTGAAATTGATGAAAAAAAAACAAACTCTCACAATCAGGGACACAAGCATAGAGATCTGGAGAGAGCTCATTTGGAGAATTTGTGGCGCCCCCTCTCCTGCTCTTCTTTTTCTGATTTCTTCCTTCAATTTCAAGCTGTCATGGCTGCCCTGATGACTCTGTGCTCTTTTTTATCCAACCTGAAAAATGTTAGCTTTCTCCTCAATTTTAGTCACTCCGTCCTCCCTTCCTCCCCCTGCTTACTTTTCTGTACTTGTGACACTAGCTAAAAGCTGCCTAACTGGACACCTTGAGCCAGCACCGTGCCCATTCCAAATGCAGCAACCCCTCCATTCCCTACCTGTTCTTGATCATCATGTAGGTTTCTGGGTTTTGTGGTTTTGTGACTGCATGTGTATATTTAGTACATGTTTGACAGTTCTCTATACACTTACCTGGCAGGGGAGACACCATGATCACGAAGATGCTTTTCCCAGGGCGAGGCTTAGCCATTGCACTCTGGATGTGCTGACCCCTGTGATTTCCCCAAATGTGAGAAACTCGCTTGCATAATTTGTGGTACTGGAGGACTCACTGTGTGCTCTGCCATTATATAAAAAGAGAAAAACAAAGAAAGCAAAACCCAGTTCTCCACGGCTATTTGGTTCTACCATATCTGGAAGAAGAACTAACCAGCTTTCTCAATATCAATGCTAATCCTCTTGAAAAGCTACCACTGTGCTGTGAACAAACAAAAAATTTTTTGTTTTATTTTCCAACATTTTGAAGTTCTAAAAATCCATCTTTTATGATTTGAAACATCAGTCACGATGTTTTTTTAAAAGTATGACTCAATTAGAGCCATCAAGGTCCATTTTATGGGAAAATAGTTCAATGTCTCATACATTCCTTGACTTTTGGGCATGAGTCAATACTTAATCATTGCGACTCATTTAATCTCCTCCCTAAATTCTATTTTTGCTCCACAAAGTGACACTATAATTGTCCAGAAGCATTTCCAGTTTCTTGTTATGGGAGAAATACAAGGAATATGATGTTAAATCTGTGAATTAGGTGTTACTTTAAGCGTTGTCTTCTCTTTTTATCTCCACGTGAAAAAAAGCTGATTGGAAAAGTACTGTTCTGAGACTTAAAATCTAATAAAAGATTTGTTTGCAATTGATTATCCATTGATTCTTTTTTTTCTCAGTTAATATTTGCTAGGTCCCTCCCAATAATATATTATTCAACTAAATCTCTTTGGTGAAAAGCTAATTTAGTCTATTAAAAAAAATAGGATTTAACTAATGCTTTAATTCTTTAAAACTAATGCTTTAATGCTTTAATTAATCAATGAGGTAACTTAATGAGTTAGTGAAATTCTTTAATTCATCAATAAATTCCAATGAATACGTAAGACCCTGAAATGTTGTCTGAAGTGTCAGATTGATTAACTTTCCCTCATAATAGTTTTAGAATCAATCTTCTGCATTATTATTTAAAATTTAAAACTCAATATACCATGTGTATCATATACATATATATATATATATGCAAAGACTTTCTTTTCAATTTTTTTCTTAATCAAAGACCCATAGAAGTCTTGATGGAAGCCTTCATTCTGTGAGGTACTTTTGACCAAACATATAATTTTAAATCAGGTGTTTATTCTTGTAGATGGCATGCACTCTTGTTTCTAGACCTCTGAGTGGTACAATGACTACAAGCCTAAAGTTTGGTGGTTCAAACCCACACTATGGTGCACTGAAAAGCCTTGTATTATTACCCAGAATAGAAAGGGAATAAAAATCAATTAATACATAAGTTGGATATAAGGAAAGGCAATATATCAATAGTAAGAGGTTGAGCAGACATTGTAGTTAATGGTCAAATAAAAAGACAATATGATTTGTAAACTTTAACTAAAAAGAAAAAAGTTAAATAAAGACCTCGCCGTCTGCATCCATCCATAAAACTCATAGTTTGCAATGAATAAACATTGATTTCACAAAATGTAATAATTTTATTTCCAAAATAATTTATGTCACTAAGTCTGTATTTTATTTTCTCCCCGCCCCCTTTTGGTGTACCATCCAATTGGATCTAACTGGCACAAAAGGATATTGCCCCTCTTTCTCCAGCAGAACATCTGCTGAATTTGAACCACACACCTTCAGTTTTGCAGCACAGCTTCTTGCCTCTAGGCCACCAGAGCTCCCTTCAAGTCTGTGTTTTCCAAGGCAAGGCTGGTGAAACTCTGTCTCACATACTTTGAGCAAGTTGTCAGAAGGGACCAGTCTTTGGAACAGGACATCATGCCAGAAAACGTAGAGAGTCAGAATAAGAGAGGACGATTTCCAACAGATGGACTGACACAGTAACTGTAACAATGGCTTGAGCATATTAGAGATGATGAGTAAAGTGCAGGAAAGGGCAAGATTTAGCTCTGTTGTTCAGAGGGTCACTTTGAGTGGTAGGCAACTCGATGGCACCTAACAACAACAGACATTTTCAGGAGTAGGTTTCCTATCTCTTGCAAGTTATTTGCAGATTTGAACTGCTGATGTTTCTGTTTTCAGCTGAAAACTTTACACATTCATCCCAGGCCCCTTTTATGGTTGAAGAATCCCTGCCAAATTCTAGAAAAGGGATCTACTTCCAAAAATAGATTGATTCTGAAAGTTCTGACATGGAATTTCCACACTGGCTCATCTCTTCCACCTAACAGGTAAATGAATGTAAACAGATAAATTCGGCTCAGGAAAGTCATGAACAAACTTGTCCTTCAGAAATAATACAGGACAGTAGGATCCTTTTTATGGACTTTGGCTATAGTAAGATGGTATCATAATGGTTTAGGAAAGCAAATGTGGTAAAATATATTAGGAAACAGATTATGATATAGAACTATTAAAGAGGTATGAGAATGGTATCTAGGAGACCATGGGGAAAGACATTGTGAATCATAAAGGAGAAAAAAAAATGGAAAGCATGGAGAGCTTTGTAAGCTGTCGTGGAATAAAATGCATGCATTGATACAAATAGAAAAGTCTTTGTAATGATCAGTACAATAGAAAGAGAGGCATGGCTTAGATTACCTATTTATGCCTTTGTGTTTATTATTTTGTTGATTCTCAAGAAATGTGATATAATAATAAAGCTTCATTAGGTAAGTCACTTCAACTGGGATATTTCTCATTATATCTCACTGTAATTTGTGAATTTTCAAAACAGTATTTGAACTTTGCTCAAGTTCCTTTAATACACAGAATTGATTGTTCTTGAAGAACGTTCATTTCAAACCATGGTTTCAAAACAATTTTAAACATTGTTTTGAAATGGTGAAATGATGGCTGAATATAATATATACATTGTGGTCATTAGGTGACATTGAGTTGACAATGATTCGTAGTGATCTTATGAATGTTAGATGTGAACCTTGTCCTATCCTGTGCCATTCTCATCATCTCTGATATAATTGAGCCTATTGTTATAGTTACTGTGTCAATGCATCTTGTTAAGTGTCTTCCTCTCTTTCACTGACCCTCTGCCTTTCCAAGCACAATGTCTTTTTCCAGAGATCATCACCTCCTAAAAACATGTCCAAAATATGTGAGAAGAAGCTTCACCATCCTTGCCTCCTATGAGCGCCCTGGTTCCACTTTCTCCAGGACATGTTTGTTTGTTCTTTTGGCAATCCATGGAAAAGTCAATACGCTTTTCCAACACCACAATGCAAAAGAGATTGATTCTTCTGTCATCCTTAGTTATTGTCCAATTTTCAGATGCTTACAAAGTAAATAAAAAATTAGGCTTGAGTTAGATGCACATTAGTCTTTAAACTGTTGTTATTGCTCCCTAACACCTAAGAGAGGCCCTGACAGCATATGTATCCAATGCAGTACATCTTTTGTTTTCTTCACTGCTGTTGACAAGGGTGTTGATTATAGATCTAAGCAAAATGAAATTGTGACTTCAAAATTTTCTCCATCTATCATGAGATTGCCTATTGGCCCAACCCAGTACTGAGGATTTTTGTCTTCTTGATATGAAGACGTAATCTATTTTAAAGGCTGTAGTCTTTCATCTTCTGCCTCAGGTATTTCAAGTTCTCTTCACTTTTGGCAAGGAAAGTTGGGTCATCTGTGTAATACAGGTTATTGATGAGTCTTCCTCTGATCCTGTTGCCACATTCTTTTCTTCATAAAGGTCAGCTTCTTGAATGAATTCCTCATCATACAGATTGAATAGGAAAGGAAAAAGGATAGAGTCCTGCTGCACACCTTTCTCAATTTTAAACCATACTGTGCTCCTTTGCTCTGTTTGGGTGATAGCATCTTAGCCCAAGTACAAATTGCTGTAAGTTCCAAGTACAAGGAACTGACCCATAGTTAACCTTCTAGCAAATTTTCAGAGGCAACAAATTGTACAAGAAGAGATAGTTCATCCTTCTCCCACAGAGCAGCTGGTGGATCCAAAACACATGCCTTTGAGATTATATATATATAGATATTGTTGTTATGGGCTGTTGAGTCAACTATGCATAGTAACCCTATGCACAAGGGCTCTGAACCCTGCTCTATCCTGAGCCAAACTCACTGTCTCTTATACAACTACCCTAACTAACCCAGTTATTGTGTCAAGCCATCTCATCTGGGGTCTTCCTCTTCTGTTTTGTCCCCTTAATCTTTCTAAACATGACATCCTTCTCCAAAGACTGGTCCCTCCTTGGCTACATGCTCAAAGTATGTAAGACAGAGTCTCAAAATCCTTGCCTCTGAGGAGCAGATTGGTTTCATCATCTCCAGGCCAGACCTGTTAGGTCTCTTGGCAGTCCATGGTATGTTCAAAACTCTCCTAAACACTATATATCAAAAGCATCATGTATATGAACTTTATGAACTTTGTATGTAAACCAGTATAAAATAAAGTTAAAGGGAAAAAGCATCAATTCTTCTTCTATTATCTTTAGTTATTGTCCAGCTCTCATGCATAACAAGAAATTGCAATGACATGGCCTGAATCAGGTGTACCTTGTTCTCTAGACTGGGGTGTGTGTGTGTGTGTGTATTCTCTAGACTGACATATGCGGGGTGTGTATGTAAGTATATACCAATTGAAGTATTTCAGATAACAGATGTTGCCCTGGATGTGCTCACCACGTTGTGCCAAGAAATCTGGAGAACAACCACTTGGCCAACTGACTGGAAGAGATCTATATTTGTTCCCATTCCAAAGAAAGGTGACCCAACT
>NW_006399889.1:2503954-2509864 GCF_000299155.1 Elephantulus edwardii | reverse complement strand
GTGACTGGGGTAATCGGGATGGGTGTGTCAGAGGCAGTGCGGTTGGCGCAGGATAGAGCAGGGTTTAGGGCTGTTATGCATAGGGTCGCTAGAGTCGAAAATGACTTGACGGCACATAACAACAACAACAACAACAGCAATATAAACAGAAGGGAATTTGACTTTTTGCTGCGTTTGGATGATGGTCCTGATGAGCAAGTAAGGTGAAGTTTTTAGGGTCATTTGTTTGAGATTGTGTTTTTTGGGGTCTTGTTGATGTGTATTTCTGCTCTTTTCCCCCTCAGAGCAGGTGTCATAGGGTGGAAGTCCACTCAAAGGTGTTGGCTTTAAAACCCCACAGGGGAAGGCGAGGGGACTGCTGGCAGAGGCCTGGAGATTCCACTCTGGGAATTTGGCTTTTGACTGCTTTTTAATTAATTTTCGAATGAATATTCCTTGAATGACACAGCAATCTTTTGTCTGTTTGCAGAACTGAACGACTTGGCGTTTCTGTCTTGTCAAATACCATAATGGTTACCCATTATGTACAGTGTTTGGATGGGCTTCCAGATTGATTTATGCTGGGAAGCATGAGTGACATCCACTTCCTAAATTAGATGCCTCTGGAAACTCTACAAACTCTCAAAACTCTACAAACTCTCTAAACTCTCTAAATGTATAGAAATGATGGTAGTTACAGAACAGAGTTCTGTATAGAAATTATGTTAGTTATAGAATAGAGTTTAGGTCTTTTGTGCAAAACTTACTCTCAGTTGTATTCGACTTGACTACTCTTAACCACTGGTAAGTAAACTAGTGCTGTTATATCTGGAGGAACACTCTTCCACTTCGTAGATCACTCTTTGTCAATATGCAGTATAAAGTAACCTGGGTTGCTGTGATGCTGAACCTTGTACCATTAGGGTATCATATACCAGAATGGTTTCCCAATATGGACAGTGTTTGGTGGAGCTCCAAGTTGTAAAACAGATTTGGAAGCAGGAGTGGCATCCAATTCCTAAACCACATGCCTCTGGAAACTCTATGAACTTGAAGAAATGATGATAGTTATGGAAAGGTATTAGGTCTTTTGTTCATAGAGTTGCTATGGGTCATGCTCAGCTCAACAGCAATCAACAACAACAACAATATAAACAGACACATACATATATGTATATTTGTTGTTGTGTACTGAAGAGTCAGAATCAACCCATAGCTGATCCTCCAGTGGGTTTTCAGAGGCAGTTAATCACTTGCGAGGAAATTGCCCATCCTTCTCCCATGTAACAGCTGGCAGCTTCAAACATGTCTTTGGGATTGCAGTAGAGCTTCTTGCCACTAGAGCTAGTTATAACTATGTATTTGTCTAGACTACTAAAAGAGCAAACTAATCTAGCTTGGAAAGATGGTGAGATCATCTCATATATGTTGAACTTGTTTTTAAAAGGGTGAAAAATGTGGTTCCTATAAGGTGGAGATTAAGCATGCTCCAAATGCGTAACTTTTCCAGACTTCTGAACCACTCTATCATCTTGAACATCAATTATTCCTCCACTCCTCAGCCTTCTTGCTCCTGTGTTCTGTAATTGTTGGAAAGTCTCACAGAAACTAAAAATCTTTCAGGGAATGGCTCATGTGGTTGTGGAGGTGGTAAGATCCAAACCTGTGGATCATGCTTAAAAGGTAGCAGGTACAGGGATACAGATACATAGGCTGCTGAATGAAGGCCAGACTGCGACGACGGCTACAGCTCCTGGAACCACTGGATCAGGTTAGATGTAGTGTCCAGAGAGAACAGATCGGAGTTGCCAAGAGAATTACTCTATGTATCATCTCAGGGCTACAAATTATACCCCAAAGAGAACTAAGGGTGGCTAAGATCATACCTTCTAGTAGAGATTGAAAATATATCTCTAGTTCATTAATACAACAAATCAACACTCCTGAATGAGGTCGTAATCACAGAGCCTGGTATTTATCATATATTCACACTACATCACACCAATGGAACACCTCGCCTGTGGGTCATAGTACTTAACTCACTGCGCTACATTATGCTGTCAATAAGTACTAATTCCTGGAAAAGGGCATCCTACTTGGAAAAGTAGATTACCCAAAGAGAGGAAGACCCTCAACAAGAGATTAACATAGTGGCAATCTGCAACAATGAGCTTAAAGTAGGACAGATCATGAAGCTGGTGCAAGATTGAGCAATATGTTATGTTGTTGTTAGGTCATTTAAAAACGTATGTGCACCCGATTCAAGCCGTAGTCTTTCCCATCACCTGCTTTGCATCTGAGATCTGAACAACGAATAAGGATGCAGAAGAAAAGTTGTTGATGTTGAGCTGTGGTGTTAGAGAAGAGTTGCTGTACATAGGGTTTGCTCTACGTTGGAGTCGATTCAATTGCACCTAACAACGTGTGTGCATAAGCTGTGTTTAAATGCCCGTTCTATTTCTTACTGTTAAAATTCCTTGAGAATACTAAGAATACATAAACCTTGTATTTGCTGGTAATTACTATGGTAAAGTTATGAATCAGGGTTTTGATGGGTTGTTGGAGTTTTTTTCCAATTCTATTTTATGTATTTTAACAAATTCAGGGACAAGTGATGGGAGAGTAAACACAACATCAACCAAGTGTCACAGTTGTGAACAGGTTATAATGAGCTTCCTGAAATGTAAACTGCTGACATGAGGAAAAAAAAATTATTTTGCATGTTTTCTTAAAATTCATGACTACTGTTATGAGCTTGAGGGATGGAGAACAGGAAATTGTGCAGCCAAGGAAACCCTTATCCTCACACAGCATCCTGAGGAAGGAGATAAAACTCTACCAAAGGGTTTTAACACCACATATGCTGTTTGTTTACTCTGTAACTTCAAAGATGATGCACATTTTTCATACATATTAAGTGGAAATCCACCAGTTCATGGTGAAATGTGCTTTTTAACATTAATATTTTATTTTAAAAATACTCATGGTTTTTTCCTTTAAACAAGTAAATATTTTAAAATGTACTGCATATAATACTAATAATTTGTAAAAGAATTTTTAGAAGGATTTTGTTTAACATTTGATCTCAAATACAGACTTAAACTTATTTAAATTGCATTGATGCTTATATTTCTAGAATTCATATATTTAATTTTCTTTCCAAGTCCTTCAGGTTGTCTGACACTGTAATATCCTCATAACTGAATATAAAATTTTCAACATAGTGTAGAAAGCTTTACTTTTTCAACTTAAGCTCACAAGGCTATATTAATTATCGGTGCCAAATTTTTTATACAGGGCAAATATTTAAAATACAAGGTACTCATAAATTATACAAATTTAAAACAAAAATACTAGTAAGATGTGTTCGACTTACTTAGACAATTAAAAACTTGGGTCTAAGCTTGCTTAAGATTCAACTCAAATGCCCACCAAAAGGTAATTGACAGTCTCACATTAATTTTCTTTATCTTTCAAAGAAACTTAGGGATACCATTCCAAAAAAGTTAAGTTTTCTTGTAAAGTTAATTTGAGTTATCTTTTCTGGGACTGAATTGTACCTAAACTAGAGATACTGGTCTGGGTGGGAAATAAGGAGTTGCAAATGTAGATTGTTATAATGAACTTTTAAAAAAATTAATATTTTGTGCCAATAGTGGACACAAGGCAGTGCTCTACACCCTCCCAGTATCAAATGCCTTTAACTAGACCCTGCCTCATGACATATCAGAGGAGAGCAATGCTGCACACTGTTTTCAATGACCGCATCACTAGAAATACATCACCAGGCCTCATTTGAGGCACTTCTGAGTGAACTTGACCCTCTGGCCTTTTGGTTAACAGCCAAATATGCTCACCATTTGTACCAACTAGGACTTCATCCTAGATAGAGTACTTCTGAATTCATGCATTCTTTTGAATAGGCATGCCTCATTTTATCATACTTCTTAGATAATGCCTTTTATCTTTGTACATTGAAGATCGGTGGCAACCCTGCACTGAGCAAACCTACAGATACCATTTCCCAACAGAATGTGTTCACTTTGTATCTCTGTGTCATACTTCAGTGATTCTCACAATATTTCAAAATTTACTAATACTAACACATAATTATGTCTTGGATAAAGTTCAACCAGAGTGCTCCTCAGACGGGTAGATGGTGAAGCTTCATCTCATACTTTGGGCATGTTGTTAAGATGGGCTAGTCCTTGGACAAGGACACCATTTTGGGGAAGGTGTAAGGTCAATGAAAAAGAGGAAGGCCTTCTGGGAGGTGGACTGACACACTGACTGTACCAATGGACTGAACTGGATCACAGAAGGTGAAGATGGCACAGGATAGAGCAAGGTTCAGATCTATTGTTCAGAGTGTTGCTATGAGTCAATTCAACGGCACCTAACAACAACAATACACAATTAGTAAATCAAATCTACTACCATCAAGTTAGTTCTGTCTCGTAGTGACCCCTCATCTTGTTTCTAAGGCTTGTAAATTTTTATGAGAAGAAGAAACTCCATTTTTCACCCTTTGAATAGATAATGGATTCAAACCACTGATCTTTTGGTTAGCAGTTTGACACATTACCTACTGTGCCATTAGATTTCATTGTAATAGCCTATAGTATAAACAAGGATTATAGGCAATAGGACACTAGAAAATTTATGTGACTCACTACCCCTCCAGAGTACTGAAGAACAATGATGTAAGTCTATAGACCAAGGTGCACCTGATACAGGCAATGGTCTTTGCAATCACTTGCTATGCATCAGAAAGCTGGACAATGACTAGGGAGGATAGAAGGAGAATTGATGCCTTTGAGCTGTGGTGCTGGAGAAGAGTATTGAATATACCATGGACTGCTAAGAAAATAAACAGGTTCATTTTGGAAAGGGTCAAATCAGGCTGCTCCTTGGAGGCAAGGATTCTGGGGCTTCGTCTGACATACTTTGGACACGTTGCAAGTAGGAACCAGTCCTTGAAGAGGGATGTCATGCTTGGGAGTGGGGAGGGACAGTGCAGGAGAGGAAGACTCTCAATGAGATGGATTGTTCCGTGACAGGGGTAATGGGGATAGGTGTATCAAAGACAATGAGATTGGCACAAGATAGAGCAGGATTTAGGACTATTGTACATAGGGTTGCTATGAGTCACAGGTGACTCCACAGCACATAACAACAATAAGAACACTTTACCAAGATACTCACTTTATTGCAGTTGTCTGGAACCAACCTGAAATATCTCTCTGAGATATGCTTATAATTATTCTTAATTATATATTCAGATTAAGGCAAATAATATCAAATGGTCCTCCCTCCACACACTAATTCTTCCCTCCTTCATTGTGCTTTATTAGTTAATTGGCATGCATGATGTATGTCCTTTACCAAGGACTAACCCCTCCTGACAACATGCTCAAAGTATGTGAGACCAAGTTTCACCATCCTTGACTCTAAGTAAGATCCTGGTTGCACTTCCTCCAAGACAGTTTTGTTTGTTCTTTGGGCAGTCAGTGCTCTTTGTTGACAGCACAATTCAAAGGTATCAATTCTTCCTCTCTTTATCTTATTCATCTTCCAATGTTAAGAGGCATAGGAACCAATTGAAAAGAGCAGTTTGGATCAGGTGCAGCTTAGCCGTTAAACGGACATCCTCATTCTTAAGTACTATGGAGAAATCTCTGACAGCAGATTTTCCAAATGCAACATGTCTTTAGATTTCTTGACTTGTACTACTATAGGAGGGAGCTCTGGTGGTCTAGTAAGATGCTGTGCTGCAATCCTGAAGGCATGAGGTTCAAGGCCATCAGCTGCTCCACAGGAGAAAGATGGACAGTTTTCCCTTGTGTGATTAACTGACTCTGAAAACCCACAGGAGGGTCAGCTATGGGCCGGTTCTAACTTTACAGCACACAACAACAACCAAAGGTATTG
>NW_006399889.1:2494363-2503779 GCF_000299155.1 Elephantulus edwardii | reverse complement strand
CATGTTGTCAGGAGGGGCTAGTCTTTGGAAAAGGAAATCATACTGGTAAAGGTAGAGAGTCAGCTAGGGAGAGGAAGATCCTCAACCAGATGGATTAACATGGTGACTGTCGCAATGGGCTTGAGCATGGTCGAGATCATGAGGAAGGCACAGGATAGGGCAGATTCTAATCTGTTGTCCATATGGCCATTATGACTTGGAGTCCTCTGGACAGCACCTAGCAACTATGAAGTTGCATTAAACCATTGTATTTAGTATTTGTACTGTGAATTGTTTTAGTTTGGCTTTTTATTTAATTTATTCAACTATCATATCATGAAAACAATTTTATCAACTTTTATTTTTAAAATTTTATATTGGTTTGCATATAAAATTTGTATACATTGTGCATCGTTCACGTACATTGTGTTCCGTGCATTCCTTCATTCACGTTATGTTTCAAACAATCACTCATATACACTGTATTTTATAAAATTAATTATTATTGATTTATGCCTACTATTACCCTGTCTAAACCCTCCTCCCTTTGGACTTTATACACATCTTACTACCTATCTTTCTACTTTTAAAATTATGGTCTTGTGTAGTATTTGTCCTTATGAGACTGAGTTAGTTCACTCAGCATAATGCTCTCTAGCCTCATCTATGTTATATAGAATTTTATTAAATCACTGCTCCTTAGTGTTGCATAGTATTCCATTGTGTGACTGTACCATAATTTCTCGAATCATTCATTTGTTGATGGACATTTAGGCTGTTTCCATTTTCTTGCTATTGTAAATAATGCTGCTATAAACATAGGTGAACAAATCTCCATTTGTGTCTCAGTTCAATTATCCCTGTAGTAAAATCCTAGCAGTGGATCATATGGAATTTCTATGTTCAGCTTTTTGAGTAAACACCGAACTGACTTTCAGAGTGGTTGTACCATTTTACAATCCCAGCACCAGTCATCAGAGTTCCAATGTCTTTAAATCCTTTCCAACATTTATTGCTTACTGTCCTATTAAACTTTTCTACTGCAATTGAAATGAGATGGTCCTAATACAGATATCAAATTCATTTTTCAAAGAGATAGAAAAGGAAATTGACACATTTATTTGGAAAGGAACGAGACCTTGAATAAGCAAGCACTTCTCAAAAAACAAAAAAAAATGAAGTGTGAGGCATGTTGTTGTTATGTGCTGTCAAGTTCCTGGTGACTCATAGCAACCCTATGAACAACAGCCCTAAACCCTGTTCTATCCCTTGCAAATTTTATTGTCTCTGACACACCTATCCCCATTACTACAGTGACTGAATCAATCCAACTCATCAAGGACATTCCTCTCCTGTGCTGTTGCTCCACCCTCCCAAGCATGACATTGTTTTGCAATATGTCCAAAGTATGTCAGATGGAGCTTCAGAATACTTGCCTCCAAAGAACAGCCTTGCTTTACCCTCTCAGGATGAATCTATTTGCTCTTCTAACAGTCCATGGTATATATAATACTCTTCTCCAGCACCAACGCTCAAAGGTGTCGACTCTCCTTCTAATATCCCTAGTCATTGTCCAGCTCTCTGATGCATAGCAAGTAATTGCAAAGACCACGGCCTGGATCAGGCACACTTTAGTCTCCAGACTGACATCGTTGCTCTTCAGTAGTTTGGAGAGGTCTCTGACAGCAGACTTTCCCAATGCAATTGTTCTTTTAATTTCCTGGCTGCTGGTACCAAGAGTGTTGATTGTAGAGCCAAGCAAACTGATGCTGTCAACAATCTCAATCTCTTCACCATCAATCATGATGCTGCCAATTGTCCCAATGGTGAGAACCTTTGTTTTCTTGATGTTGAGCTTCAATCCATATTGAAAGCTGCAGTCCTTGATCCTCTTCATCAAGTGCTTCAGGTCTTCCTCAGTTTTCAGCAAGCAGGGTTGTACCATTTGCATAATGCAGTTTGTTGATAAGTCTACCTCTAATGCTAATGCCACACTTCTCATAGAGCCCATCCTCCCAGGTAATCTGTTCTGCATATAGATTAAAAAGATATGGAGATAGGACACATCCTTGAAGCACACCCTTCCCAATTTTGAACCATACAGTGTCTCCTTGCTCTGTTCTGATGCTGCCTCCTTGTCCAAGTATAGGTGTTGCATAAGCACAATCAAGTGTTCTAGGATTCCCATTCTTCTCAGAGTCAGCCACAGTTTGTTGTGATCCACACAGACAAATGCCTTTGCATAGCCAATGAAACACAGACATTCCTCAGGTACTCTCTGCTTTCAGTCAAGATCCATCTGACATTAGCTATAACATGCCTAGTGCCATAGCCTCTTCGAAGTCTAGCCTGCACATCAGGCAGTTCTTTGTGGATATGCTGTTCCAGTCATTTTTTGATAGGTGATATCAATGATACTGTTGGATAATTTCCACACTCTTTCTGATCACCTTTCTTTGGAATGGAAACAAATATAGATTTGTTCAAGTCAGTAGGCCAGGTAAGTTGTCCTCCGGATTTCTTGGCACAACTTGGTGAGCACATCCAGGGCAGCATCTTTTTGTTGAAAAATGTCAATCTGTATGCCATTGATTTTGGGGGACTTATTTTTTGCCAATTCTTTCGAAGCAGTTTGAACTTCTTCTTGCATCACCACAGGCTCTTGCTCGTATGTTGCTTCATTAAATTCTTCTGTGTACACCAATTCCTTTTGGTACAATGACTCTGTATACTCTTTCCACCTTCTTTTAATGCTTTCTGGATTATTTAATATTCTGCCCAAAGCATCCCTTAGTATTGCAATTCAAGGTTTGAATTTGCTCTTTGGTTTCTTCAGCTTAAGAAATGTGAGGCATAGCACTCCCTGATCTCAAAACCTACTACACAGACATAATAACCAAAACAGCATGGTGCTGTTACAGTGACTCATAGTCCAATGGAACAGAATTGGTAACCCAGAAATTAACCTATCTATCTATGGTCAACTGATATTTGACAATGAAACAAAACTTCTAAAATAGGGAAATGACAACCTCTCCAACAAATAGTGCTGGCAAACTGGATTGCTTGCTACCTGCAGAAAGCTGAAAGAGGATCCAAATCTCACACCATACACAAAAAGCAATTCAAGGTGGATCAGAGACCTGGGAGGCAAGCCCCAACCCATAAAGATCATAAGAGATACAATGGGACCAAACTTAGAAGCCCTAACCTAGGCTTTTAAATATAACACACAAATATGCACAACCAGATAGAATAACATCGATGAATGGAACCTTCTAAACATTAAGTCCTTGCATTCATCAAAAACTTTTCAATTGAGTGAATAGGAAACGTACAGACTTGGGGGGAAAATTTTGGCTATGGTAAGATCTCATTACGAAAACTTATAGAATATTACAGGGCCTATACAATGAAAAGACTGGTAAACCAATCAAAGTGGGCAAAAGACAAAGGAAGAAATTCAGAAGGCCAACAGATACATAGAGAAGTGCTCAAAATCACTGGCAATAGATGCAAATTAAAACCACAATGAGATACCACTTCACTCCAGTAGCAACTTTGTTTGCTTTTAACTGTGAATTGAGTGAAAGTTTACACAGCACATTGTGGGATTTTTTTCCCCTAATGAATCATTCATATACATTCTGCTTCCCAAAAACAATAACAATACACACAATGTTTGATTGTCCATTCATTCCACATTGTCCTTAACCTAATTAATCCCAATAAGTGTTCATTATCTAGCTCTTAATTTCCTCTTCCTTTCCTCTCCCTTCCTGGTAACTGTTAGATTTAGTCTTTCTATATGTAAACCTTTCTTAGTTTTTTAGAACAGTAGTCTTATGCAGTATTTGTCTTTTCTATGATGGATTTATTTCACTCATCATAATGTCCTATAGGCTAACCCATGTTGTGTAATAGAGTGTGTCCTTAACTCTTCATTGTTTTTGATGTCACTGGAAAAGTCTGTGGCAAGACACTTCTCCAAATTATTGAGAAGCAATGATATAAGTTTAAGGACTAAGGTGCTTCTGATTCAGACTACGGTCTTTTCAGTCACTTGCTATGCATCTGAGAACAAGACAGTGAATAAAGATGACAGAAGAATTGATGTCTTTGAACAACAAATGATGGTTTTGGAGAAGGGTCCTGGATATCCCATGGATGACCAAAAGAGCAAACAGTTATGTCTTGGAGAAGTGCAGCCAGAAAACTCTTTGGAGGCAAAGATGACAAAGCTTCACTTCACTTACTCTGGGCATGTAACTAGGAGAGGCTGTTCCTTGGAGAGGACATCATGCTTAAAAGGTGGAGCAACAGTCAAGGAGAGGAAGACCCTCAACTAGGTGAATTGACATAGTGACTGCAGCAATGGACCCAATTGTGGGGATGGCACTGGATAGGATAGCTTTCAGATCTGTTGTTCATAGGGTCCATATGAATCATACTCAACTCAAAGGCACTGGACTCCACCACATTGGGTGAATGGGCCCTACTTTATTTATTCATTCGTACAGAATGGAAAGAAGCCCCAGATAAGCAAAGCTCTACGGAAGAATAAGAAAAAGAAAGTAGGAAGACTAACACTTCCTGATCTCAAAACCTGTTACACAGCTATAGTAATTAAACCAGTGTGGTACCAGTACAGAGACAGAAACATAGACCAATGATACAACAGAGAAACCAGAAATCAAACCATCCACCTGTGGCCAACTGATCTTTGGCAAGAAGATGAAGCCCATTAAATGGGGGAAAGCAGCCTCTTTAACAATTGATGCTAGCAAAACTGAATCTCTATTTGCCAAAAACTGAAACAAGATTCATAGCTCATATCATTAACTAACACTAACTAAATATGGATCAAGAATCTAGGGATAAACAAGAAACTACAAAGACAATGCTAAACTAGTTGCCAACCCAAAGACAAGAAGTTCAAATCTACCAGCTGTTCCAAGGGAGAAAGGTGGGTAATCTCCCCCTGAGCATTTTAAAACTTCTGAAAACCTACTGGAGGGTATGCTGTAAGTTGGTTTTGACTGGATGGCAAAGATAGTGAGTGAGTGATGCTGGAGAAGAGTGTTGAATATAGCATGAATTTCTAAAAGAATGAACAAGTTCATCCTAGACTGGGAGAGCCCAGGCTGCTCCTTGGAGGCAAGGATTCTGAAGCTTCATTTGACTTGCTTTGGACATGTTGCAAGGTGGGGCCAGTCCTTGGAGAGCGACATCATGCTTGGGAGGGTGGAGGGACAGCACAGAAGAGGAAGACCCTCGATGAGATCGATTGATTCAGTCACTGGGGTAATGGGAGTAGGTGTCTCAGAGACAATAAGATTGGCACAGGATAGAGAAAGTTTTAGGGCTTGTACATAGGATCACTATGAGTCATAGGTGACTCTATGGTACATAACAACAACAACAGGAGTCATACTGACTAATCATTTGGGATATTGTATACTCAAAAGACCCATGTGTGGTGTTAGCCTAAAGTTATCTTCTTTTTTGTTGTCAGTGGAATTTGTTTGTTTATTTATTTATTTTCATTTTTATGCTGATTTATGTACAAAGTTCAAATACATTGTTTTTCACACTAGGTCTTTCCCATTTCTTCACCACATCCATGAAATTGTGAGACCCTAGGATTAACCACCCCACCTCCCACCCATCCTCACCCCTCTGAGTCTACCGCCCTGCCCCCTTGGATCTTCATACTCATTCTACAATAATGGTTTTCCACAGTATTTGTCCTTATGGGACTGACTTAGTTCACTCAAAATAATGCTCTCCAGTCCCTCCCAAGTCAGGTAGTAATTTACAAAGTCACTGCTCCTGCATGCTACTTACTATTCCATTGTGTGAATGTACCATGATTTCTCAAGCCATTCATTAGTGTCCCATGCTCTTACGATGGTGAATAATGCTGATACGATCATTGATGTACAAGTCTCTGTTTGAGCCTCAGTTCTCATTTTTCTCAGGGAAAACTCCAAGCAATGAAATAACTGAGTCATATGGAATTTCTATGTTCAGCTTTTTGAGGAAGCACCAAACTGCCTTCCAGAGTGATTGTACTATTGTACAATCCCACCAACACTGTATGAGTTCCTATCTCTACATTACGTTGAGTGAAGTATCTTGATCACAAAAGGACAAATTCTGCTGGTGCCACTGTTGTAAAGCAGGACTGACCTCAGGGTTGGGAGGAGACTGAGAAGGATGGGTTCAATAATGTATACTGTATTGAAAGAGATGAGAGAGAAAACTGTTTAAAAGGGATATGTGATTAGGTATTTTTTTCATGACAGGAGTCCAGAGCGAAGGCTGTATAGTGGAGTGGGCCTGGGGGGAGGGATTGTAAAACAATAGCAGAATTTTTCTTTTATTTTTCCAAGAGGGTAGTGTACTGGGTGGGAGGGTTGGGAGGAGAAAAAACTGTAACAATGAATGAATGGAAATCCAAAGTCTCTGAAAATTTTCATTGAAATTAATAATAAACTTAAAAAAGAAGACTGAGAGGGGGAAAAGAACAAATGGGGGAAAAAAGAATTCCTATCTCTTCACATCTTCTCCAATATTTATTACTTGCTGTCTTGTTAAACTTTGCCACAGCTACTGGAGTGAGATGGCATCTCATTGTGGTTTTGCTTTGCATCTCTTTTATTGCTAATGATTTATAACATTTCTTCATGTGTCTGTTGGTCAGTCAAATATCTTCAATTGTGAAAATTCTTTCCAAGTCTTTGGCCCATTTTGTAATTGGATTATCAGTCTTTTTTTCTTGTGGAGGCCCAGGAGTATTCTGTAAACTTTTGTTAAGAGACTCTTGTCTGAGATGGTATAGCCAAATGTTTGTTCCCAGTTAGTAGGTTTTCTTTTTGCCCTGTTGGGAAGTTTTTGATGCGCACAGAGATTTAATCTTTAGAAGGTCCCAGTCATCAATTTTATCCTCTTCAGATTGTGCATTTCTGGCTGTATTTGGCAGTCTCTTTATACCTTGGACTAGTGCTTCTAATCTTGATACTAGTTTGTCTCTTATGAACTTTATGATTTGGGATTTTACTCCCACGTTTCTGATCCACCTTGAGTTAATTTTTGTGCATAGTATGAGATGTGGATCCTGTTTCAGCTTTCTGCAGGTAGATGTCCAGTTTTGTCAGCATCATTTGTTGAAGAGATTGTCATTTTCCCATTTGATGGGTTTGATTTCCTTGTTGAATATGAGTTGACCATAGATAGTTGAGTCTATTTCTGGGTTCTCAATTCTGTTCCATTGGTCTATGTTTCTGTCTTTATACCAAAACCATGCTGTTTTGGTTACTACCACTGTGAAGTAGGATTTTTTTTAAAAAAAAAATTTATTGATAATAAAAGTTTACAGAAAACTTGGATTTCTATTCATTCATTCATTGTTGCACTTTTTTCTCCCTAACCCTCCCCCAGTTTGCTTTTCTCTTTAAAAAAGATTCTTTCATTGTTATACATTTGTAGTAGTTTTTTTATGTCAGGGAGTGCTATGCTCCCACTTTGTTTTGATTTTTCATAACTGTTTTGCTTATTTGGGGAGTCTTGCCTCTCCAAATAAACTTGACAATTTCCCTTTCAATATCCTTGAAAAATGAATTTGGTATCTGTATTCTAAAGTTGGCTTTTATAGCTATTACATTAGCCCCTGCTGGTCTCCAGCTACCTTAATTGCATACATATGGCCTTGCATATCAATAACATCTGTGGGACAAGAATAAGAGAAAGATTGCTTCCCATACTGAGCAGCAAGACTTGAGGGAGACTGGAGCAAGACTCTGATGAGAGCAAGACCCTGGTGAGAGTAAGACCATGATAAGAGTGAGACCATTGTAGAACAAGATCCTGGTGATAGTATTGGAGAGACTGTGGCATTATTGTGGAGAAACTGTGGCAAGGTGTAACCAGAGGAGCCCTGAGATAATTGCCACAGTTAAAGGTTTTGCTATTCTTGCCAGATTCTTGAAGGAGAAGCTACCTTATAACGTCTCTGAGGCAAACTTTGAAGGATGATTGAGAAAACTAGAGGCATCTTGTGTAACTGAACTGAAACCAGGACTTTTATTAATTAAGGAAATGTGCTTTGCTGTTAGTCTGTCTAGGAACTGATAGACTAAACTTGGACTTACATTGTGAGATATACTTTGCCTCTTCCACTCTCCAATTTACTTCCCTAATAAAACCCATTCTCAGTAAAAACAAGCAAGCAAGCATAAATTTGCTTTTCTTTTAGTTCTTTCAACTTGACAAATGCCAAGCAAGTTCTTCCATTTTTTATTTTCTACCTCCAATTCTTTGCACAATTTTGCTCCTTTATTTTGCTGAAGATCTTTGTAGTTTTTCTTTTGCTTGTTTTTATGCCTCAAGTTGTAATACTGAGAAATGCTATGGGCAAAATCTTAAATGGTCTAGGAATAATCTATATAACATGAGAGACACTAGACAGCATTATACTGAGTGAAATAGCTCAGTCACATAAGGACAAATTTGCATGATGCCACTACTGTGAAAACAGGATATGTATAAATGCTCAAAAGGAGAAGGCTACAGAAAAAGTAGAAGGGGGGGGGGATCACAAGGATAGCAGAAGTTAGTGGGTGGAGCAGGGTGTAAAGTAATGGGAAAGGTTCAATGAGGACTTGAAAAGACAGGGTGATAATAGGTTTGAAACAATGGTAATTAATTATGTAAAATATTGGTTTAAGCTGGATCTTAGGATGGTCTCTCACATCTTGAGGAGTGGCATGTATGGAACACTCTGGGTCTTATGGCTTTCTTTTTGTCCCAAGTGGGCATTAGCAGATGAGACTGGCCAGATTAATTGGGGCGTGGGGGGAGTCTCTGGCCCAGAGTCTACCAGCATCTGGGCTACCAAGTCAGCATTTGATGCTACCAAGCCAAAGGTGTGTGACTTTGATCTGCAGCCCTAAGCCTGGTTTTAATTGTTTATGTCAAACATTGTCCTAGGTTCTATAACACTGGTCTGTCCATATGCTGTACAGAGGTAACTCTTGGTTGCTGTGATACTAAACACTGTGACACTGATGTGTCAAATGCAATAATGGTTACCCATGGTGGGCAATGTTTTGTGGAGCTCCCTGATTAAAACAAGCTTGGAAGCAGGAGTGGCATCCACTTCTGAAATAGCCTTGCCTCCAGAAATGATGAAAGTTTTACAGGTGTTCAGGTCTTTCATTCATAGAGTCACTATGAGTTATCTACAACTCGACAGCACTTAACAACAACAACAATGACAGTAGAAAACATAAAGTACTTGTATAAAACACAATGCATAAGAATTATTACATGCAAGCTAGACAGCATGGTACTGGTACAATGACAGACACATAGATCAATGGAATCGAATTGAGAATCCAGAGATCAACCCATCTATCTATGGTCAACTGATCTTT
>NW_006399889.1:2436708-2492681 GCF_000299155.1 Elephantulus edwardii | reverse complement strand
AAACCCAAAATCTCTGTAAATGTTTATGAAAATTAATAAAATATAGAAAAAAAAGAATTATTACATGCAAGCTAATTTTTTTTAAAAGTAGATAGAAGGACTACAAAGAGTTACTATATCAAAAAGAATTGTTTGACACTAAAAATTTCAGCAAGTACTATACAAACAAGAGCCAATGGTAATAAAGGAAGCAGTTCAAGCAGCACTGAAGAGGCTGGCAAAAATGAGGCTCTTGGAATCAATGAGATCCCAATTGAGATGTTTCATCTAACAAATGTAGCTTGATGTGCTTATCAGTTTATGCCAGGAAATTTGGAGGAGGAGCTGCCTGGCTGACTGACTGGAAGAGACCCATATTCAAGAAAGGTGATCCAACAGAATATGGATATTATCAAACAATATCATTAATATCACAAGCTAGCAAAGCGTTACTGAAGATCATTAAGAAATAGTTAGTACATTGAGACAGAACTGACAGAAGTTCAAGCTGGATTTAACAGAGGTCATGATGGATCCTGGCTGAAAGCAGAGACTATCAAAAGAATGTCTATTTGTGTTTTATTGACTATGCAAAGTCATTTAACTCTGTGGATCATAACAAACTATGGCTCACATTGAGAAGACTAGGAACAATTAATTATGCTCATACAAAACCTAGACAGAGAAGTTGTTGCCTTAACAGAGCAAGGAAATGCTGTGTGGTTTAAAATCAGAAAAGATGTGTTTCATCCTTTCTCCATACATAATCAGTTTGTACACTGAGCAAACCATTCAAGAAGACAGATTCTATGAAGACGAATGTAGGGTCAGGATCAGAGGAAGATTCATCAACAACCTGCATTATGCAGATGACCCAACCTTGCTTGCTAAACGTAAGAAGGACTTGAAGTGCTTGCTGCAGAAGGTGAAATACTGCATAAATATGGACTGCATCTCAACATAAGAAAACAAAAATCACTGCTAGAGCAATAAGCAATATCATGATAGATGGAGAAAAAAATTGAAATTCTCTATTATTTCATCTACTGGGATCCACAGGAATGATATTGTTTTGGACAAGTTTGCTCTTAGAAATCTCTCCAAATTACTGAGGAGCAATGATGTAAATTTGAAGACTAAGGTGTGTCTGATTCAAGTCATGGTCTTTTCAGTCACTTGTTATGCATCTGAGAGCAAGACAATGAAGAAAGACGGCTGAAGAAGAATTGATGTCTTTGAACTGTGGTATTGGAGAAGAGTACTGAATATCCCATTGACTGTCAAAAAAACCAAAGAGATGGGTCTTGGAGAAGTGTAGCCGGAATACTCCTTGGAGACAAAGATGACAAAACTTCATCTCAAATACTTTGGGCATGTTGTCATGACATGTCATTCATATTTATACTTGCATGGTAGAGGGATATCATGCGTGGAAAGGTGGAGGATCAACTAAAGAGATGAAAACCCTCAACAAGATGGATATACATTGTGACTGCAGCAATGGGCTCAAATGTCAAATGAGGAGGGCACAGGATAGGACAGGGTTCAGGATGACTTGCTGTTTATAGGGCTGTTATGAATTATACTCTACTTTTGGCACCTAACAATAATAATCTACGGCATAAATAGACTATCAAATACAGCCAAAAATACACCACAAGAAGAGGATAAAATGGGTGAATGGAGTTTTTGAAAAATTAAGTTCTTAAATGTAAAAAAAAAAATTTCTTTAAGAGTGTACTGTGGATTCTTTTTATACTTCTTCCACCTGGCAGAGCTGCTCCTTTAAATAGTATATCCTTTGGGCTTTGCCTTTCTCTCCTGTCTCTCTAGCTGTCTGGTCAGTTTCTAAAATCACTCTAATTATAACATTTACCTTAAGTATATTGGGACAGAGAAAATTAGGATGGCGATAAAAGTATGTTTGAGTAGCACCAGATTGCAATACTTTAAGCATTAATAACATTCATTAGGAAATTTCCCCCTTTCTTAATCATAGGACCACAATTTGGACTCCACGATGCAAGCAAATAATTTAACTAAATTGCCCATGTGGAAATTGATGCCTGGGAGGAACTAGACCCACCAGTGTCTGTCATGTAAATATCCTGTCTGAAGCTGACCTTTAGTATATGGTCATATCTCATTAGAGCTTCTTGTGGAGGGAGAAAGGAGCCCTGATGGTCCAGGAGTTAAGCATTCAGCTGTGAATTGGAAGGTCATCCATTCGAGGCCACCAACTGCTCCACAGAGAAGGATGGGGCAGCTGACTTCTGTAAAGACTGACATGCTAGGAAACAATAAGGCAGTTCTGTTTTGTCCTACAGGATCACTGTAAATTGGACGGAGTTACTATATATTTGACAACAGTGGTTTTGCTAACCAGCAGTTTGACAGTGCACACCCATCAGCTGTTCTGTGCAAGAAAGATGTGGCAGTCTGCTTCCAGAGAGATCACAGCCTTAGCACCCTGTGGGGCAGGTCTACTCTGTCCTATTGTGTTGCTATGAGTCGGAATTGACACGACAGCAATGGGTTTGGGGGTTTTGTTTGCTTATTTCCATAAGTCAGGTCCTGTGATGCCAAATGAGAAACCAAATAACAGGAGAAGAAATTCTTTTGTGCCTAAAACACCAGGATGTCCAGTTCTTGGACAATCGTACAATACAATTGAAAAAAATGGCAGATCACCATCCACATATAAAACATTATTGTTTTAAGCATCCCTCTAATGAATTGTTTATTGAAGAAAGACAGGGGGGGCTCCACTCATCCAAGCTCTGTGAAGAGAGGCTTGTGTAAATCTGAGTCTGCCCAGGGACTGGCAGTGACCAGCGGTGACCAGCAGTGACCAGCCTTCAGTGAATTGAATACAATTGTCACTATAACAGGAGATGGCTTTTCTGTTCTTCTCTGTTTTACCAGCTTCAAACATGCCCTGGCTTTACAGAGTCCCAAGTGTGCCCTGGGGGGACCCAGCATCCTGAGGCTCCCCTCAGCACTAATGAGGGAGGAAGATGCATTTTGCTTTGATGGACGGCTGCATGTTTTCTAATGAGATACGCTAGAGATCGGATTCCATTAGGACTTCTCCTTTTAAGCCTTGATTATTCAACAGCCCTGTTAAAATTAGCTGTTCATTTCTCCACGAGCAGCTGCATGCAGGCTTGTATGGTTTTGCTTGTAAGTGGCAAAACTGAGTAGCTCTGGGCTGAAGCACACTTGAGTCTTTATTTCAACTATTCCTCAGTGCCACTTTTAAAATGACTATTATCCTAAGCAATGGGGTTCCATTCTGAAGCAGTAAGGTTTTATCCGGGGGGGGGGGGAATGACCAAGAAATTTGATCCGGATTATAAAACATAGCTCAATTCTAATGTGAGACGGATCTTTGCTGCCCCTCCGCCTGTTTCTCTTCCACACGACATTAATGCCGATTTTGGCACGCCATGTCACAGCTGCAGAGCAGGGCTGGTCCCTCCTGTGTCCCTGTCTTATGAGCTCCCTGCAGGGCTGCCAGAACAGTCATATTCATGACAGTCAGGTCTGTTGGCTGGAGAGGATACAAAATCCTCATCTCCAAACAGAG
Source organism: Elephantulus edwardii (assembly GCF_000299155.1). Lineage (NCBI taxonomy): Eukaryota > Metazoa > Chordata > Mammalia > Macroscelidea > Macroscelididae > Elephantulus > Elephantulus edwardii. The sequence continues at coordinate 2,489,113 of NW_006399889.1, read as the reverse complement.
GCCAAAACCTGCTTCCTGTCCTGCCGAGGTGTGTGGGGCTATGGCAGGCTTTGTCAGTGAGTCAAGAGGAAATGAAGGATGAGCGTGAGATAGAGGGCAGAGGCTTAGTGCCAGGTTGGAAAATTGTCCATGTTGGAAGGAATTCACACATGCGCCCAGGCACACAGGCACACACACAGATGCACACACACATGCACGCACACCCATGAGAGAAACATTCTGATTAACAGGACCATGGCCATGCATCGAAGTCAATGAATAACCAGGAAGCAAATAGTTCTTAATCTTGAACATTCCCTGATCAAGATAAATAAACTTGGGTAAGCATACACTTTTTCTTACTAGACTTTTGCCTTACTGGTTTGATAGTTCCACCCACCCTATTTTTCTCCCCCAAAGTTTCAGTTGTTTGAGTTACTTTTCCACATTTATTAAAAATGCAATATATTTCACCCAAAGAGGGAAATTTATGCAGGGAACATTCAAACTCCTTCAGAGTTGATCCCCAAATTCTCTTCACTTTGAGATAAAGTGGGAAAAAACAAAACTCTGGCCCATTGGGAATAATATAGCTTCACAATTTCTTCCCCAACCCTCTCACCCAGTGTTGGAATAGCTACCACACCTCTCACATCACCTGATATTTTCCATTGCCTTACTGTCCTCATGACTGCTACGTTGTTTGCATTGCTAATCGGCCTCTTTTGAAGCTTATAGATACTTCCATGGGGGAGTTGGCAGCACAGTCTACAGGAAGTTCATAGCTAATTCAAAGGCAGCACCTCTCTGTCAGTAGGAATCCACCAGCAGCTATGAGAAAGATAGGCAATCTCCTTCCTCACTATTTACAGCCATTGAAACCCACTTGAGATTCAGCTATGAGTCCAGTTATGAGGCTGTTGAATTGAGTTGAGATATTTGCAGTGGCTTTTTAAAATAGTCTTTCATTCATTTTCCAAATTGTGCACCCACCTCACCTCCATGTACTTTATGTTTGTTAAGAAATATTAAGGGATGAATGCGGTATTGGTTAATGATACAGGAAGTTAGGGTTTCATAATGCTGTTATTCAGAGGGATGCACCGTCTCTGATAGAGGTAAGTTTCTTTTTTAAAAAAAGTACTGTTAGCAATATCTACTTTTTTTTTTTAAATTTAGGTTGTTTATTTTTCATTTCAATGAATATCTACAGAGATTTTGGGATTCCATTCATTCATTGTTGCACCCTTCTCCCCGCACAAACCCCCCCCCCCCCCCCCATTTGCTCCTCTCCTTGAAAAGCAAAAGAAAAGCTCCCTCATTGGTACATAGTCCCCCCCCCGCACCTCCCCAAACCCCACCTCCTACCCCCAAATATAATCCACTCTGCAACCCTCATTGCATACTCCTATGATAAAAATAATGCCATAAAATATAATACTTTTAGACTAGCAATATCTACTTTTAATGCTGAGAAAGATAAGCTTGATGTTTTCATTAAGAATAGGAAAACAAATGTCTTTGCCTGTGCTTTTAAAACAAAGCCCAAATGTAAGATAGTTCATTAGAATTTTTAACTTCTCTATATGCTGCATTCCCAGGGCCTGAAATACGGTCTGATTCCAAAGTGGAGCATGAATGTTGTTGAGTGGATGTTGAAAGATGGAATTCATTAAAGGTGCTGATGGAATAACCAAGGAGGAAAAGAAAATGCAAGTCGTGTTCCTTTACTGAAAGAGTGTAGAAGAGTGTGAATAAGGGAGTGGTTATTTCTCTGGTATTGAAAATATGCCATGTCCTAAGTTTCAAGAAAAACAACCCTGGTATCACAGGGAACGTGAACATATTTTATGATTACTTTCCATTGTTTTGGCATATCTGCATGATTTTTCTGGCTCTTTTTGGCCCTGTGGAAGTTTTCTTCCTCTTGTATTTGCTCTTATGGTTGTCCACTCTGTTTCCAGTAGCTCAGAAGCAACCTATGGGCGAGCCTGGTACCATTCCACACAGCACTATCTCACATCAGCTGGGAAAGCCTCAAAGAATCTGAATCCATCCGTTTAAACTTGTTTATTTCCCTTCCTCTCTTCCTCAACCTCAAATCAACATGTGCTTCTAGTCTGGGAACCCCAGGCAGTTCTCAAGTCCATGAATGTATCCTGTTTCCTTTAACAGAGTCATAGCCAAAGCGTTAGCTTTTTTTTGCTTTTTTTTTTTGTCGTTCACATTCTTTACTTCTTTAGTCTTAACACTCTAATCAAGTGTCTTACTTTAATTTATCCTTGCCCTGTGGCATTTGACATATGTCTAGCCATAAAATGTTCTGTCTTGTATACATTTTAAAAAGTGGACCACAAAGGAACCTTTTCCTCCAAATTGAATTTTATTGTTTGCACCCTTAAGAACTTAAAGAAGAAGTTGGTCACACAGATTATACATACAGAATTTAACAGAAAAAAATTAACAAATCCATGTAATATAAGCAGCAGTTGAATTTTGTACTTCCAAAAGATATAAATACTAAATTGGATTTCATTCTTCTTCCTTGCTGCAGACATGACCCTTCTCTTCCAGTCCCCTGAATGGAACACCAGACTTGAAAAACAGAGAACCTAAGGCATAAATAAAACTGCCCATATTGCAAATGATAACATAGCCTACGTTTCACAAAAATCTCAAAGGAGCTTGGATAAAAGCTGCTAGAAATAATATTTGCATTTGGCAAGTTCACAAGATATAAGGCCAATGAAAAAGTAAAGTATATTTATGTTCTACTAACAAATAATTGAAAACCTGTGTTTAAATACTGCACAATTTATGTTGTTATGTGCCATTGAGTGAGAACTGACAGTTTTCAGAAGCTGTAAATCACACAGGAAGACAGTGTCTATCTTCCTGTAGAGCAGGTGGTGAATTCAAACTATCTTTGGATTGCCAGTGAGCTCCTTGTCCACTAGGTCACCTGAGCTCCCGGAGAGAAAGAAGTGTTGTTATTATATACCATCAAGTCAGAACTGACTTGTGGTTGATCTGCCAATGGGTTTTCAGAGACTAAATCACACAGGAAGAGACTGCTCGTCTTGGTCTGGTGCAGAAGCTGGTGGATTCAAATTGCCTGCTTTTGGCTTGTCAGCACAGTACCTTACTCACTTGGCCCCCAGATTGCCTGAGAGAAAGAGAAGAAAATCTAAATAAATTGAAAAATATATTATGGTCAAGCATCAGAAAAGGAAATAATTGCTAATATTATAATATTAATTCTTACTAATATTATAATATTAATTCTTGTTAATATTATTGGGAGCTCTGGTAGCCTAATGGCAAGAAGCTGTGCTGCAATCCTGAAGGTATGCAGTTCAAGGCTACCAGCTTTTCCGTGGGAGAAGGATGGGCAATCTCCTCCCATGCTGTTCACTGCTTCTGAAAACCCACTGGAGGGTCAACTATGGGTCGATTCTAACTCTTTGGTACACAACAACAAACAACATGTCAAATCTTCCCAAATTGAGATGAAATAAAATTTATATATTAAGAAAATATCAATTAAAATCACAGAAAATTTGTTTGTTTGTTTTAAGGAACTGGCTTCTTAATTCTAAAAGGCTAAGAAAAGCTGTGGAATAGTCAGTTATTTTGGGTTTTTTTTGGTTTGTTTGTTTTTATTTAAATTTTATTTAAATTTTTAATTGTTAAAAAAATACATATGGAGATCCAAGGGAGTAAGGGGTGAGAACAGAAGGGTGAGAATGAGTAAGTATGAAATCACAGGGTTGCACAATTTGGTGGGTAGAGGGAGCGGGTAAAGGAAACGAGAAAGGTCCATTGGGGACCAGAATAGACAGCGTAAAGGTCACATAGTCCAATGGTGATTAATTAGTTATTTATTATTATTTGTTTCTTTACAAAGAGATTGTCTTTTTAATTTGTGGGTTTCTGATTTGGAAATAGAGGCACAAACTCTGGCTGCTTCATGCTTTACGGGACATTGAGATGAAGGCAAAGGGGAGCCAACTTTAACACTTTACTGGTAGTCTTGAGTTGAAGCTGCATGCCTTCTTGTTCCGCTAGAATAGTCAAAGTTATTTTGAAGAATACAAAGTAGGATGACTCACATTACCTAATTTTAAGATTCACTATAAACAAATCACACAAAATACTTCTGAAAGGATAGGTAAATGGAACAGAAAAGAAATTCTAAAAATAGACCCACACATTTATGGTCAATTGATTTCTGACAAAACTACCAAGGTAATTTAGAGTAGAGAGAATGATCCTTTCAACAAATAAATGGCACTGGAACAACTAGATATTATAAAACTCAATCATTTCCTCATTAAAAATTCATTTGGAATCTATCACTGACTAAAAACAGAAACTAAAACTTCAATATGACTCATAGTGACTCTATGGACAACAGGCCTGAATTCTGTCCTATCCTGTGTCATCCTTGAAATCTCTGGTACACGAGAGCTCATTGCTGCAGTCATCATGCCAATCCATCTCAATGACGGTCTGCCTCTCTTTCATTGATCCTCTACCTTTTCAGTATGATAACCTTTTCCAAGGAATAGCCTCTCCTAGCAACATGCTCTGAGTAGGTGAGACGAAGCTTCGCTATCCTTGCCTCCAAGGAGCATTCTGGTTGCACCTTCTCCAAGACATATCTGTTTCCTCTTTTGGTGGTCTTGAGATACTCAGCACTCTTCTCCAATACCACAACTCAATACATCAATTCTTCTTCTTTCCCCATCCTTATTCATTGTCCAGCTATCAGATGCATAGCAAGTAACTCAAAAGACCTTGGCCTGAATTAAGTCGTAAAAGTGACATCATTGCTCTTCAGTATTTTTGAGAGGTCCCTGACTACAGACTTTGTCAGTGCCATACATTTCCTATCTTCCTGACTGCTGGTACCAAGGGTGTTGACTATAGATCCAAGCAAGATCATGTCAATGATTTCATTGACAGTTTCAATCCTTTTTCCATCTATCATGACGTTGCTTATTATTCTGGTGGTAAAGACCATTGTATTCTTGATTTTGAGATGTATTCCATATTAAAGGCTGTATGTAGTCTTTGATCCTCCATAGCAAACGTTTCAGGTCCTCATCAATTTCATCAAGCAAGGCTGTACCATCTACACACTGCAGATTGTGGATGAGTCTTCCTCCAATAATTATGCCACACTCCTCTACACAGAGTCAAGCGTCAATTATTTGCTCAGTGTATAGGTTGAATAAATATGGAGAAAAGACATATCCATGATGTACACTCTTTCTAATTTTAAACCATGTAGTGTTGCCTTGCTCCATTCTCACAACACCTTCTTGATCTAGATAATAGATTTCACATGAGCACAAGTGCGTGTTCCTACCTGTGTCAGGGTCTCCCTTCCTTAAGGCCGGCCTAAGCAATAAACTTCTACAACTCAGTAAGTAAGAATATATACAACCCAATTAAAAGTGGGTACAAGTTTTGACCATACAATTAATGAAATAAGATACACGTATGGTAAATAAGCCTGCATATGGAAAATGGCTAGCATCATTCCTCACTAGGGAAATGTAAATGAAAACCACAACTGAGATGTCACATCTAGTAATGGCTAAAATGAAAAATACTGGCAATACCAAGTGTTGGTTAGGCCACAAAACAACTTAGGTGTTACTGGCATTGAGTATAAATATAGCCAGGTTGGAAAACAGTTTGAGAGTGACATGGACACATATTATAGAAACAACGCCCTCATTTATAGTTCTTAGCAAAAGGAAAAGCAAAAACCTGCAAAGACGCTGTATTTATAGTCACCAGCAATTAGAAATAACACAGAGAGTGTCAACTGTAAATACATTGTTGTCATATGCTTAAACTATGTAGCAGGGAATATAACTAGGAATCGGGATGGGCGTGTTGGAGGCAGTGCGATTGGCGCAGGATAGAGCAGGGTTTGGGGCTGTTGTGCATAGGGTCGCTATGAGTCGGAAACGACTCGACGGCACATAACAACAACAACAACAATGCAAAGGGCAAATTACCGATACATGCAAGACATGTATATATATTTGAAAACATTTTGTTAAATAAAAGAAGCAAATAGAAAAGACTGAAATTTGGACAATACCATTTCCACAGCCACCCTCCACCTTTACCCCTACACCTCCAGTAGTTTGAAAGGCAAAAGTATGCCACAAAATCAGCTCAGTCAATGGTCATGACAACTGAGAGTTAAGAAGACATGACTGACCATAAAGAGACACAAAGGTACTTGGTTCAATGACAGAAATATTCTCTGTCTTAACTGTGATGGTTACACATGTACATTCATTTGTCAAAGGTAACAGAATTATATATTAAAAAGTAATCATTCACTCTGTATAAACTATGCCTCAAGAAAATGACTTTTTAAAAAAACCAACCAAACAAACCCGAAGCCCATAACCTTGAGATAAAACAAACCTAAGTGGAATCCACAATTCTGTGAAATTCCATTGTAGGTGATCTATAACACTTCTATTCTGAAGTATTAAAATACATAACAAAGATTATTACATATACAGGTTTAACTGAAATGAGTAATAACATCAGTTGATCTTCTACCTAACTAAAAATCAAAGACAAACTTTAGGAAAGTAGGGTCTGGAATTCAGGGTGATGCTGAATATAGGGAGCTGTACTTTAAACTGAGATTTAGAAAGTCAGGTGCTTGTTAAAGGCAAAGCTGGTAAAACTTGGTCTCAAATACTTTGGGAATGTTGTTCTTTGACAAAGACAGCACTCTGAGAAAAGTGGTGGGTCAGGAAACAGAGGAAGACTCAACATGGTAGATTGACACAGTGACTGTTCAATGGGTTTGAGAATCTCAGCGGTGTTGAGAAAGGCACAGGCTGGCGGAGAATTCAGATCTGCTGTTCATAGGAGCGCTATTTATCAACATTGATTCAATGTCACCTGCCAATAATAACCACCTAAATGTTGAGGAGTAACCAGGCTTCTAGCCTTGACTCCTGTTTGTGAATTTCTACGAGTGTATTTCTTCACTATCTAGTTGCTTCTTTCTCAACAGCCCTTTCCTTAGCTCTGCTCTGCTTTGTCAGGGCAGCTTGCTTTTTTATTTACATCCAGTTCAGACTGATTACCATTTTTACTCAAACTCACATGCTGTTGGTGTGTGCTTCTGAGTTGGAACTAACCCATAGCTAACCCTCCAGCAGGTTTCCTGAGTCAGTTAATTGTATGGGAGGAGATCACCCATCCCGTTCCTGGGGGAGCAGGTGGTAGATTTGAACCATGTGCTTTTGGAACTGCAGCACGATTTCTTTCCACCACACCACCAGAGCATGTAGCTAGGAAATGCTGTTCTTTGGAGAGGGACATCATGCTTGGAAAGGTGGCAGGATGGCGAAGGAGAGGAAGACCCTCAACAGGTGGATTAACACAGTGAGGGCAGCAGTGGACTGGAGTGAGTAAGAGAGTGAGAGGATGACACGGGACAAGGCAAGGTTCAGATCTGCCATTCATAGGGCTGCTATGAGTTGTACTTGTCTTCACAATACCTAACAATCACCTAAGTACTCAGGGAAATCCCATGTGTCCAAGGAAATATTGTCCAATACAATGGAAGAAGAAGCCCTAGGTGAGGGTCACTCAAAATATACATTAGCCACAGCAATGGTGAAGATGATACATGACTGTGAGTCAGAGCCATCCTGAGGACAACTAACAACATGTTGTTGCTGTGTACCTTTAAGTTGGAACTGACCCATAGCTGATCCTCCAGTGAGTTTTCAGAGGAAGCAAATTGCACAGGAGGAGATTGCCCATCTTTCTCTCATGGAGCTGCTGGTGGATTCGAACCACGTGCCTTGGAGATTGTCATGCAACTTCTTACCAGAGAAGCAGTCATTACTCGTCAATGATAGAATATACAATTTTATGCAATATCAAAGCCAGCTTGTGCCAGTTTTTCTTTTCTTTCTTTCTTTGATAGTGTCTCTGGATGGTTTGCTTTTCTCATGTGCAAGACCAGGGCTCTCTCTCACATCCTGTTTCAAGCTTGAGAGACACATATCTTCCCAGGGATCTGAATCAGAAGAGCCCAGCACTCAGGTGCAACTCCCCACCCCCTTTACATATACTTTATCTCCAAACGTAAGAGGCCCTTACAATGAACCTGACAAGAATTACACACAGGCCTCAACAGGAAGGTTGGTTTCCTGAGTCTAATTCACAGCAAAAAGCAGAGAATGGCCTTCAAATAAAATCTCAAAATATCTCAAGTCCTTATCCCTGCTAATTTCCTTTTCCTTCCAGCTTCTTTATTTCCTCTTCTTCCCTCCCACCCATTCACATCCACATCACGTTTTCTAAGACGTCTTCCTTCTCTTGCTTGGTTTTCACTTATGCCTCTTTTCTCCTCTTTTTCTCAATCTTCTGTTAATTTCTTCCCACCCATGTATTTTACCCTTATTGTTATTAACTTTCCCCATTCTCTTTAATGGACTAAACTATTAAAAGGAACTGAAATGTATCTTTCATTATTACTGTACTTATCTACTAATAATTTTTGTTCTCCAGTAAGACTAGAAGGAAATTTGCCACAAACTGGACAATAATATTCCCACTGGGACCTTTCTGGCAGACATAGGCATTGGAACACTAATACACTTTAATAAAGTGCATTAAAGTGTATTCTTAGTCTGATTGTGCTGCGTACTGAAGAAATGAAAACACCATATCTTCTGTTCAAAACTTAAAGTGTAATTACGAAAAAAATTAATGAAAATTATATATATATGCTAGATGATATGATTTCTAGTTTCTTGATTATAGATAGCATTCTTTTCATCTTGCTTATTTTCCTCTCAAACCTAGTTCACTCCTTTGCACATGGAATTAGTAACTAAGTAGTTCAGAACAAACAAATACATCTTGGGAGAAGTGCAGCCAGAATTCTTCTTTGAAAAAAGGGATGATTAGACTTTGTCACTCATGCTTTAGGCATGTTATCAGGAGAGACCAGTCCTTGGAAAAGGAAATTATGCTTGGGGGGAAAAGTGAGGGGACAGTGAAAAGGAAGAAGACCTTCAATGAGATGGGCTGATGCAGTGGGTGTAACAATGGGTGTAAGCGCAGCAAAGGTTGTTAGAAAGGCACAGGATTGGGCAGGGGATTTTCCTGTTGTACACAGGAGCTCAAGGGCACCTAACAAGAAGGGTTATAAAGGGAAAACAAAAGAAGAAGCCTCTACTGGCTACAAAAGTTAGGGAAGCGCTCATGACAGAAGGACTTGAGCCAAAATTATGGTTAGAATTGGGATCCGTTAAAAGGGAAGAAGAAAAGCATTCCTGCCAGAGAGAGTGGCATGACTTAAAGATTCAGGAATGAAAGTGTGTTCATGGCCAAAGCAAAGAAAATGGACCAGAAAAGAAAGTTCACATCAAAGACATCCATTCCCTCTCTACAAGTTCATTCTCATTGGCTCACAGACATGCCATTAATTCCTCCTATTTTAAAAGTAAAAGCTTTCTTGGCTCCATATTTCCCTTATGTCCACCAAATACTGTTGCCACCATCAATTCTGATTCATAGTGACCCTTTGGGACAGAGGAGTACTGCCTCTTCTGGTTTCAAAGGCCGTCTTTATGGAAACAGACCACCTCACCCTTCTCCGTTGGAGTGGCTGGTAGATTCAAAGAATTACATTTTTGTTTTCACAGCTCAAAGGTTATATTCAGTGCACCAGCAGGGCTTCTCCCTTTCTTTTCTCACTCTCCAAAAAGCAGCCTCTACTCGCTGTCTTCATCTCTCCCCTTCCATTCTTTCTTGAAGCACCTATGCCAGGTTCTCATCTCCACCGCCTCACCATTGACCCTTGGTGGTAAATTCAGTGGTCAACTCACAATAACCATTACCTTCTTTGTCAGGAGCAATTGAGGCAGTCGATGATTCTCCCCTCCTTGCCACCTTGCCTGTACTTGGCTTCAATGACTTAAATTCTACTGGTTTTCCTTCTCTTTGGCTAGTTCTTCTCAGGTTCTTTTGTCAACTCATCTCTCTATCCCCTGAATGGTTGGCTGACACCACGTGGGTCCTCAGACCTCAGACACTTCTTCGGTGATACAATATGGGCTCCTGGCCTTCAGTATATCATGTCCACATGGATGTTTTCTTAATTTATAGCTGCAGCCTGGATGTTCTCTCAACTCTAAGCCAAAAATCTAGCTACGGTATTTCCTTGATTATGTTCTTCTGGAAAACTAAATACATCTCAGACTCAACATAACCCAAACTGAATTCCTGGTCTTCTCTCCTACGCATCTTCTCTCCTTTTTATTTTTTTTTTTTCTTCTCTCCGTTTTAGAGAAAGGAAAGGCCATCCTTCTAGGTCCTTAGGCCCAAAGCCTCAGAGTAATTTTTTATTCTTTTTCCTCCTTTCTTACACCTAACCCATTAACAAGACCTGCTGGCTTTACCTTCAAAAGATACCTACTTTTCATTACTTTGGTTCCAACCATCCCTTTCTGTCTTCTGAATGAATGTAATAGTCTCCTGACTGGTCTTCCTGCTTCTACTTTTGTTACCCTGCAGTCTATTTTCAGTCCAGCAGCCAGGAGTGAGTTCTTGAAAATGCACTGTAGGTCATGTCTTTTCTCTTTCAAAGCTCTCCCCGGGTTTCCAATCTCCTCTATAGTGAAAGCCAGAGTTAATACGATACCCTACAGGGCCTTCTGGGATCTGCCCCGTCCTCCCTATTAGTCATACCTCAGAAATGTGAGTTCAGTTCCAGACCACTGCAATAAAGCAAATATTGCAATAAAGAGAATCACATGGAATTTTTTTGTTTCCTGGTGCATTTAAAAGTTATGTTTACACTGTACTGTCGTCTGTTAATGGGACCCTGGGGGCATAATGTGGGATGTGTTGTTCGGATACCTGAAAAGGTCAGCAGCTCAATTCTCCCAAATGCTCCTCAGGAAAAAGATGACGATCTCCTCCCTTAAAGATCTCAGAAGTCTGATTGAGGATTATTATGAGTCAGAATTGACTAGATGGTGGTGGGTTTGGGTTTGGGATGGCTACTAAGTGTGTGATAGTTTTGTGCAAACATTTCAAATATTGTGAATTACCAGAATGAGACACAAAGTGGACATGCCGTTGGAAAAATGGGGCTAGATTGGCTCAAAACGGGGTTGTCATAAATCTTTACTCTGTTAATAAAACAAGGACCTCAATTCTCTTGAAAGCACAAGAAAACCTGTCCTTCTCTTGCCTCCTCTTTTTCAGTCTTTTACAGTCTTCAGCCACGCTGGCCTCTTTGCAGGTCCTTAAAGAAACCACCTGTATCAGCGTCAAGACTTGGAGCTTCCTATCTGATTGCCTAGAAAGGTTTTCTCCCCCCAGATATCTGCATAGCAAACTCCCTCACATTCTTCAAATGTTTGCTCAAATGTTCCCAGAGAACCTTCCCTTAACACTCTAGTTATAATTACACATCTTCTCTACCACTTTCGAACTCCCTTTTATATCATTGAAAGTTACCAGATGCCTCTCCTTCTTCCTCCTTTTCCTCGCCTCCCCCTCTCTCTTTTTTTCACCTTCCTGTTCCCCTCCTCCATCCGTCTTCCCTTCCCACCCTCCTCCCTTTCTTATCTTCCTTCAAAAATCTCTTCCCTTCCTGTTGGACGCCCACCTCTAAATTTTTGGTGGGATTCCAGCTCACGTAGATTTCTATTTCTCCCTAATTAATAGCCCCCATGGGCTTACCCCATGTCATTGGGAAATTTCTAAATATAACTTCTAGACTCTGTCCCAGAACAGCAGAAGTTTTGTCCTTTTTGTTCACTGTTGTATTCACAAGGCTGAGAAGAGTGCCTGGGGAAACACACAGGCAAATGTGATGAAAGTATACTTACTAAACAAGCAAGTGGATAAATCCCATTTCACCGATGAGAAAACAGATTCTTAGAGAATTTTAATAACTTAGTAACGTTTACTCATATGGTAAGTGGGGCATGCTGGGTGTGAACTCATATCCATTGGTCTCCAGTCTTTGGGTCTAATCACACTAAATTGTCCTATTTCTTTCTTGGGCAAAGCAAGTGCTCTTTCATCTAAACAAGTACTTACTGTTGACTGTAGCCTTCAGTGTGAATTGCATCTCAAGATGGAATAAAAGTTCTCACCATGGGACCAAGAAACAACGTTCTGATGAATGGAGAAAAGATTGAAGTTGTCAGGAGGGATTTCCTTTTGTTTGGATTTCATTTTCCTTCACAATCATGGAAACAGATTCAAGAAATGCAAAGATGCATTGCATTAGGCAAATCTCCTGCCAAAGAGCTCTTTAAAGTGCTAAAGACCAGAGGATGTGAGTCACTTTAAAGACTAAGATATGCCTGTCCCAAGGCATGGTATTTTCCCCTGCTTTCCTATGTATGTGAAAGATGGACAGTGGAGAAGAAAGATCAAAGAATAATTAAAGGCTTTGAATTGTCGTGCTGGTGAAGGATGTTGAATACACACTAGATTGCCAAAGAAATGTGTGAATCTGTGTTGGGAAAAGCCCAGTCAGAGTGTTCCTTAGAAGCAACGACGATAAGACTGTCTCACACACCTTGAGCACTCAGGAGGGGACAGTGCTTTGAGAACACCATGCGTGGAAAAGTAGAAGATGAGAAAAAAGAGTAAGACTCTCAAATGGATGGATTGACACAGTGATTGAAGCAACAGACTTAAACATGGCAGGGATTGTGAGGGTGGCACAGGACTTCATCTGCTGTGTCTAGGGAGGCTATGTCTCAGAGCTGACTCGAAGGCACCTAACAAGAACAACACAATTATCCCTCTATTATCCAAGATACTATGATATTATTTGACCACTCCTTTGTAACATAAGACATTTCTAGTTTTCTTTTTTGGTAGTCCTATTTTGCTCAACAGGAGCTTTGTGGCCTTCTCTGTAGGGAGCTAGTTGTGCTGCTAACTCAAAGGTCACAACTCTCTAAAGTCACTAAAACCTTTATAATACAGATTTCACCTTCTGACTTACTTCTGATGGTTTGAATCCACCAGCAGCTGGATGGGAAAGAGATGGATCATCCCTTCTGAGGTGGTTTACAACTTCAGAAGCCCAGTAGAAAGTCAGCTATAAATTGATGGCCATGAAAGTAAGAATTTGCTCAAAAAGAAATAAAAATAATAAACTGGAGGGGGGAACCCCCACTCAAACTCACTGCTGTGGAGCTGATTCAGACTCACAGTGACCTCTCACGAGTTTCTAAGGCTATAAATCTTTATAGGAGAAGGCTGCCCATCTCTCTTCTCAGAAGCTATGGGTGGTTTTGAACTGCCAGGATTCTTGGCCTTTCGGTTCTCAGTGAAACATGCTAAGGACTACACTACTGGAACTCTTTGAGGATGACAAAAGGATACACTAAAACCTTTCTATTACAGATTTCACCCTCTGATTTCTACTTTGAAATGGATAAGAACAGAAATCAGATTACATAAAATTGTCCACAATAGTACAGTACACCAAAAAAAATTTCGTGAAAGAAGAACTATTCAGTCTTTCATGGCTTATCTATTTCAACGTTACAAAGAAAACAACTAATGTGAAACAATTTTCCAGACTTTTGATCATTGTTACATTAAATATTAATAAACAATATATAGGAATCAACTCTTTAAATCCTTAACAAGTTTATAAAGTTATGCAAAATTTCGTTACAAAGTAATCATTTTGATCATTTATGAGACGATACAGTATTTTATAAGAATTAATTTTCCTCTACTTCTACCTATGTATTTTAATTTTTAGTTCAGTGGACCTCATTAGCAATGGCTCCATGGAACAACTTTTTGAGAGCAAAGATAGTTATTGCTTAATGAAAGAAGTAACTCTGTGTCTTAATAAAACAAAAGCCGAGTGGTCTGGACTTCAGAAGGGCAGAGGCACTGGAAGATTGATCGTCCTTCTCTTTCAGAACTACTGGTAGATGTGAACCACCAGGGGTGCTACCTTTAGCAGAGTAACTAACTCCCTAGAGACTACACTACTCACAGGAACTCATGTTTGATAACTCATGCACCCCAGGATAGAGAAGTTAAGAGTGAAAATGAGAGGTCATATACGATCTTCAAAAGAGTAAGAACCTCTCTACTCAAGCTCCAAACTGCCACTGGCAATTAAAGTATTTTTTCCACAATGCATCTTATTTTTTGAGAAAAGCTTATTGGTGATTTAGTGCATTTAAAGTGTATGGGATGCTTCAGTTTTCTATTTTATCCTGAGCTAGTTTGCAGAAGTTTCTATCAGTCTAGGAATTTTTCCACTAAATTTTATCTGAATTTTTAAATAATGCTTTATTTCTGAACTTTCAATCTTTGAGTTATCCACAGTTATGTCTCCATTTTTCTACTTAAAGTGTGTTTACTTGTTTTTTTCTCCTCTCTCCTTTTCTATCATCATAACTATTATAGTTTTAGACAGAGGTTTATAAAATTTTTTCTTAATTTTTTAAAAAAAAATAATAGTTTCACAAAATGGATAACCCTGGAGGATATTATGCTGAGTGAAATATCTCAGTCACAAAAAAGACAAATATGGCATAACGCCACTGTTATAAAAGAGTCCTGAAATGATTAAATATTATTGTTATGACAGGAGTCAAGAACAAAGGTAGCTTAGTAGGGTGGACTTGCGGGGAGAGATTGAAATAAACAATAAAAGAATTTTTTTCTTTTACTTTAAAAAAAAAAGCTAATTGAGGGGGAGGGGTGGGCAGGGAGAAAAGTGCAACAATGAATGAAGGAAATCCAAAGTCTTTGTCAACTTTCATGAAAATTTAAAATTAAAAAAAGAATTTGAAAAAATAATCATTTATTTGGGAGCAAAGAATAGTTTTTATTATATCTCTCATTTTTCTTTGCTTCATTTATCTGGTATAAGTAGTTGCTTGTGGTCAAGTGAAGAGGATAGCAGATGGCTGAAGCAGTTGTTCTAAGAGACATGATCTGAGGGAAGCAGGTGCGTGGCAAAGTGCAGATTCTTACAGCATGTCTCGGCTGTTTACTCAGAAAAGGGAGGTTGTTGGGACAAACTGCCATCTGAGGACAGACCAGGTTGTTTTGAGCAAAGGTAGTGGCTTCCTCAAAGGTGTACAGGAAGCAGTTACAAAACATTTCCAAGAAATTGCCTTTAGCTGCCCCAGAAGGACGGTATCTTTGTAACACTTTTTCTTTCTCCTTTTTTTCCTCGTAAAGTTCAAACTACCACTAATATTAACTGGCTAACCCTACATTAGTTAGCATTTTGGCAGACTAAATACAAAAATGTTACCACTCAAAAATGCTTCCCTCCTTCCTTTTATTCTTAATAGGTACAAACCTCATGTTTATGGTGATGAAAAAGTTTTAGAGATGATATCAGTGAATATAATTCACACTAATGAATGATATACTCCAACTGGCAAGGTTTATGGCATAGCATTTCATTACAATGCATTTGTTTATTATCAATTTTAATGAATGTTTACAGAGATTTTCGATTTCCATTCATTCATTGTTGTACTTTTCTCCCTGTCCATCCTTCCCCCCAGTTCACTCGTCTCTTTGAAAAGTAAAAGAAAAATTCTTTCATTGTATACAATCCTCCCTTCCCCCTGAGTACACTCCACTATGCAACCTTCATTCTGGACTCTTGTCATAACCATAATATCCAATCATATATTGCTTTCAAAGAGTTCTCTCCATCTGTTTCAATGCAGTATACATACTTTATCCAATCTTTCTCAGTCTCATCCCAACCCTCATGTCAGTCCTGTTCTACAACTGTGCTATGCAGTAGTTGTCCTTTTGTGACTGAAATATTTCATTCAGCATAATGTCCTCCAAGGTCACCTAATTTGATTAAGATTGCATGAGTTCCTTGTTTTTCAATGCAGCATAGCATTCCATTTTGTGAATATACCAACCACAGCTTCTCTATTTATTCACTTGCTGATGGGCACTTAGGTTGTTTCCAACTCCTTGCTATTGTGAACAAAGCGGTGATTAACATGGGTGTGCATATATCTGCCTGGGTGGCAGTTATTGTTTCTTTAGAGTATATGCCCAGTAATGAATAGAATTGCTGTGTCAAATGGTATTTCTATTTGAAACTTTTTGAGAAAGCGCCATACTGCCTTTCAAAGTGGATGCACCATTTACACTCCCACCAACAGTGAGTTCCAGTTTCTCCACAACCTCACCAGCATTTGTCGTTTGCTGCTCTGTTAAATTTTGCTGTTCTTACTGGGGTGAGAAGATATCCCATAGTTGTTTTGTACAATGCATTTTTTTATTATTAAATTTCATTAGTTTTAATGAACATTTACAGAGATTTTGGGTTTTCATTCATTTATTGTTGCACTGTTTTCTCTACCCTCCTCCCCAGTTCGTTCTTCTTCTCCCCACCCGAATGTCTGTTTTAATTGTCCAATTGCCACAGTGCTTGTCAAAGCCAGTTCTGATTAATCTCCTTTGTCAGTGTGTCCTTTGCCATTCCCTATCACTCCTCTCTGAGAGAGACTTCACCCTGATTCATAAGGAAAAGGGGATGGTGTATTCTCTTAGCTACTTCCTGCTGAAAAGGGACGCTGTGGGTTTCAGGGTGAAGACCTTCTCTCACTACTCTAAAGGGCCCCTTTGGCAGTAGGAAACACATGTACAATGCATTTTTAAAAGAATTTCTGAAAACGGAAAAAATCTGAAGTTATTATAAAAGAAGCTAATGAGAGTAGAGGTGAACTAGCAATGCTCACTCCAAAGTAAGGAAACAAAGTGACTACTCAGACAAGAGCACAACATACCTAACAGGAAAGAAGTGACAGCATGGAACAACATACATGAGACTAGACTGAAACAGTTTTCTTTCAAAGCCCAGTAAATGTTAGCATTTCAAATGTGCAAGCGACACACTTCTCTAAGTGAAGTTAATAAGCAAACTGTCTTTGGCAGGATTTAACATTAACTGTGGTTTGGACTTTAGTTGTATACTTGAAGTGGATCAAGCAGCCCTCAACCCCCACTTGGTGGTATCATTATTGCCACACTTTTGTATATTTGAGGAATAGACATATACGGATTCGTATATATTTGAGGAATAGACATATACGGATTCGTATATATTTGAGGAATAGACATATACGGATTCGTATATATTTGAGGAATAGACATATACAAATTCGGAGGAAGATACATATTCTGTGGTGATGAGGTGGTAAGAAGAGGTGTTTACAACCCAAAGGCACACAGTTCAAATCCATTACTGCTCTGAGGGAGAAAGATGGGCAATCTCCTCTCATGCGATTCACTGTGTCTGAAAACCTGCCAGAGGGTGAGCTGTGAGTTGGTTCCTACTGAGCAGCACATAACAACAGTATGGAATCATTAACCATTGAATTTAAATTTAGTGGCAACTGAGGCCCATCATGTTACATGGTTACATGGTTACATGTCTGGTCCAAAGGCACCAAGAAGAACCAGGACTAGACGGCATATTTGTGCATTCCTAGGCTAATTTTTGTTCTATTAGTTCAGCAGCTTGTTATTTCCCGTAAAAGGACAGACACATGCCGTTCAATTAAACTCATTTCATTGCCAACAAGGTGGAACCAACTCATAACTTACCCACCAGCGAGTTTTCCAAGCCTGTAAATCTCATGGGATTCTCAAGAGCAGCTGGTGCATTTAAATCACCAGAGAGATTTTGAGTCAGCAGTGTGTCTCATTATGCAAGCACTTTAAGGAATACATCCTCCTAATGGATGTATGTGTGTATCTGGATGTTTATGAGACAGGAGAAAAAAAAAAGAACACCATGTAGAAAGTTCTCAGCAAATCGGGCATTTGTATTATATATTGTTATGTGCTAATTGGTGATTTTGAACTCCTAGCTGTGTTATAGGACACCCCCCCGGCCCCACTACAGTTTCCTATGCTCTAATTTTTGCAGACTGCCAGGTCTTTAGTCCTGTGTGCTATTGGTAGGTTTGAACCTTTGAGGAACAGCAGCTAAGTGCTTAACCATTGTGCCTGGGCTTCTTGAAGAGAAATAGTCTCTCTTTGTTGTGTTCAGCTGCAAAAATGACTTGTTCACCTGTAAGTATATATTCACTTGAATATATATGAGGGAGCTTTGATGGCCTAGTCCATAGGAAATTGTGATACCAAAGGTCACACCTCTCAAATCCAACCAGTGGCTCAAATCCACCAGCAGCTCCTCAAAGGAAGGACAGGAAATTTCCTCGTACAATTTACAGTGTCTGAAAACCCTCTACAGGGTAGGCTATGTGTTGGTTCTGACTTCGTGGCACACAATAACAACAGAATCTCTAAAAGCAAAACCTCTGTAAGGCTGAAACATAGCAGAGAAAGAAAGCTCAAATAATCTCCACTAACATAGAGCAATAGAAACGCAGTGATGCTTTTCTATTGCTCCCTGTCAATGACAGAAAAATGTATGAGACCATGAAGAACAAGGTCATTTGTCAAGTTGTGGCTATCACAGGTTTCATTGGGGTTTTGACAGGATGAGGGTTTGAAAGTTTTTCCTCCCATCTTCTACATTTTAGAGATTTTAGTTTGAGTATGCAGGAAGACCCTCAGGAAATCCTTTCTTCTGGTTTTAGATTTATGTGAAGAAAAAGACCTAAAACAGCTCTATCATTCATCAGTTGTTTATGTGAATAACAGCTGTTTCTCTTAATTCATAAATGATATTTAGTTACAGGTTAGAACCACCATTTTCTGGAGGTTTTGATTTGAAAAGGATACACAATGATGAGCAAACATTTTGTAGAAAAGAAATAAATTCAGCATTTTAGGAAACACATATTGAATGTTTGGAAATTAAAGCTATTCTAAATAATAAACTGTAAAAAGGGTAAAATGTTCAATTATATTATGAAATGCAGCTCTGCAAAATGTTCTGTAATACTAAGTACTAAGGAAGAAACTGTTCACTTCATTATTAGTACTTTTCAAGGAGATGGTGGTGTAGAGGTTCATTGTTTAACAGCTAAGAGCAGGTTGTTAGTTTGAATTTACTCTGTGTTTCACAAAAGAAAGATGTGGTAGCCTACTCCCATGGATTACAACCGGGGAAACCTTGTGGGACAATTCTACTTTGTCCAATGAGGTCTCTGCAAACCAATGTCAACTCAACACACTGGGTTTGGTTTTTGTTTTATTGGTGCTATTTGCATATTTGATAGAGTTCTTTCATTCTGTGATGGTCACTGTTATGTGACAACTTGGTTAGATTATGATTCTCAGAGGTTTGGCAGATGTTAGCCTAATTGCTCTTTCATAATATAATACAATCATCCTTCATTTTGTGATCCCATGTGAGCAGTTGAAAGCTATTTAATCAGCTGAAAGCTAATTAATTGCCCTGGGAGCGAGGCCTGCATCTAATGTATATGGAGGTTTGGCAACCCTCATGCTATTTTTTTCAATTTTGCATTTGACTCCTTCTCTTCTGATCTCTAGTTTTGGGGACATGAGCCAGCAGCCTGCCATCAGACCTGCAGCCTGGGGGATTCACCAGGTCTCATAACCCCATGAGCGGCTAGTCTGCCATCAGACCTGCTGGATTTGAGCTTGACAAACCCTCCCGCCATGTGAGTCTGAAAAAGTCATCTTCTTGATCCAGGGGTATGAGACTTGCCAGTATCTATAACTGCAAGAGCCACTGCCTGAAAATCAGTCAGTCAGTCAACCAATCAATCTCTTCATACATACATAGGGAGCTCTGGTGATATATCCTCTAGTAGAGAGTCCATTTCTAACCTAAAGGCAGTACTTCTCTGCCTTTTGGATCTGCCAGAAGCTTCTTTAGAGAAAGATAAACAATCTCCTCTCATGAGTCACAGCCCCGGAAAATCCACTGGAGGTTCAGGCTTGGAATCAGTTCTGACTAAAAGACAATGAGATGATGATAAACTCATATATATTTCACTGATTTTTCCCCGTTTTGAGAACTCATGCTAAGACATTTGGTACTAAAAGTGGTTCTGAAGGAACACAATCTCAAGGCTGAGTTTCTGAATTGATTCTCAAGTCTGTCATTTTTAGGTATGGTCCAACTGGCTTCAACTCATAATGCTCACCCGATGCCAGTAACGAAAACCAGAGTCAGAATGTTGTTGCATTCATAGTTAAAAAGACCATTTCAAGTATAATGTCGTGACAGAATATTATCCATATACATACAAGGAAGACCTGTTACTGTAACTATTACTCAAATATAAATATAAGCACCAACAGCTAAAGACAAAGAAGAAGAAATTGAAGATTTGTATCA
This sequence comes from Elephantulus edwardii, assembly GCF_000299155.1. Lineage (NCBI taxonomy): Eukaryota > Metazoa > Chordata > Mammalia > Macroscelidea > Macroscelididae > Elephantulus > Elephantulus edwardii. The sequence continues at coordinate 2,468,787 of NW_006399889.1, read as the reverse complement.
AGTTTTGCAGTCCAAAATTGACCATTCAATCAAGATGTGCTAATGGTAATTAGTGATTAGAATACAAAAATTAGAAACAATGACGAAGGAATGGTAGCAGGTTCTGTCACTTGGTGATAGAAATGAGGACGGAAACAGAATGATTGAGTTTTGGACATTCAATGATTTATTAATAAAAATACCTTTAAAAAAAACAACAACAAACCACACAAACAACAACATTTCACATGGACCTCACCAGATAGTTGATACAGGAATCAGAGTGCCTGCATCATTGAAGAAACTCAGTATCGGTATTCAAAACTAGGCCAGGTGCTGATTGTGAGACAGACCATCAATTACTCATGTGCAAGTTCAAATAGAAGCTTAAGAAAATTGTAACGAGTCCATGAGACCCAAAATATAATCTTGCATCATTCCACTTGAATTTAAAAATCATCCTAAGAATAGGTTTGAAGCATTTAATACCAATAGTTGAAGACCAGATGAGTTGTGGGATGACATCAAGAATATCACACATGAAGAGAGCGAAAGGTCACTACAAAGGCAAAGGAAAAAGAAAATGCCAAAAGGGATGTCAGAAGAGACCCTGAAAATTATAGTAGGACATCGAGAAGCCAAAGTAAAGGGAAGAGATATTGAACTAAAAAAGCTGAACGGATAATTTCAAAGGGAAGCTCAAGAAGACAAAGCAAACCATTATAGCAGAGATATGCAGAAACCTAGAATTAAAGAATAAAAAGGGAAGAAGTCACACAGCATTTCTCAAGTCAAAAGGACTGAAAAACAAATTCAAGCCTCAACATGCTATGGGAAAATTCATGAACAATCCAGGAAACACCAAAAGAAGATAGAGGGAATATAAAGAGTTACTGTACAAAAATGAACGAGCCAACACTGAAATATTTCAGAAAGTACTATGTGATCAAGAACCAATGGTAATTAAAGAAGAAGTTCAAGCTGCACTGAGACACAGGTAAAAAATAAGGCCCAGGAATTAATAGGATACCAATACACATGTTACAAATGGCAGATGCAGCCCTGAATGTGCTCACTAGTCTATTTGAGGAAATTTGGAGGACAATTGCCTGGTCAGTTGACTTGAAGAGATCCATATTTGTTCCCATTCCCAAGAAATGTGATTCAACAGAATGTGGAAATTATTAAACAATATTATTAATATCATATGCAAGCAAAATACCTCTGAAGATAATTTCAAAAATGCTTAGAACAATACATAGACAGGAAAATGTCTGAAGTTCAAGCTTGGTTTAAAGAGACCAGGGCAACAGGGTTATCATTGCTGATGTTAGACAGTGTGTGGCTGAAAGCAGTGAATACCAGAAGAATGTCTATTTGTGCTTTATTACAATACAAAAGCATTTAGCTATATGGATCAAAACAAATTAAGGCTAACATTAAGAAGAATGGGAATTTCAAAGCGCTTAATTGTTCTTTTGTGAAACCTACACCTAGACCAGGAGGCTATTGTACAAACAGAGCAAGGGAACACTACATGGTTTAAATTTAGGAAAGGTGTGCATAAAGATTGTATCCTTTCTTCATACTTATTTCTGCATTTAAGTTAATTAAGAAGTTTGGCTATGAAGAAGAATGCAGCATCAGAATCAGAGGAAGACTCATCAATAAACTTTGTTATGTGAACGATACAACCTTACTTGCTGAAAGTGACTTAAAGCACTTGCTGCAGAAGATCAAATATTTCAGTCTTCCATTGGATTGCATCTTAATGTCAAGAAAACACAAATTCTTACCACTAGACCAAAAGGCAACAACATGATAGACTGAAACTGTAGTACCAGCAGTCAGATCAGGGAACATAGTACACTGGGAAAGTCTTCAGTCAGAGACCTCTCCAGAGTACTAAAGAATAATGATGTCAGTTTGAGGACTAAGGTGTATCTGATTCAAGCCATGGTCTTTTCAGTCATTTGCTATGCACCTGACATCTAAACAGTGAATAAGGATGACAGAAGAAGAATTAATGCCTTTGAATTCTAATGTTAGGGAAAGAAGTACTGAATATCCCAAGGACTGCCAAATGAAAAAACATGTTTTGGAGAGGGTGCAGCCAGAGTGCTCCTTGGAGACAAATATGGTAAAGTCTAAAGTGTTGCCTCACATACTTTGGGTATGTTGCTAGGAGAGGCTATTCTTTGGAGAGGAATGTCATACTTGGAATGGTGCAGGGACAGCAAAGGAGACAAAGACTCTCTACCAGGTAGATTGATGCAGTGACTGCAGCAAAGGGCTTGGGTGTGTCAGAGATTGTGAGGACAGTACAGGCTAGGACAGGGTTCATATCTGTTGTTCATAGGGTCACTATGAATTGTACTTGACTCTACTGCACACAACAACACCATGTACAGCAGAACAAAACTTAACCTGATTGTGCAATCTTCACTATCTCTTCTGTGCTTAACAAAAATTATTGCAGTTACTGGGTCAATCCATCTTGTGAAGGACCTACCTCTTTTTCAGTGGCCCTCTACTTTTCTAAATGTGATGTCCTTTTCCAAGGACTAATTCCTCTTCATAGCATTCCCAGAGTAAGTGAGACACTGAATGTCTCACCATCTTTGCTTCTAGGGAATACTCTGGCTCCATTTCTTCCAAGGTATTCTCAAGTTAGGGAGAAACATAGCCATTATTCTAAGATCAATCGTGAAGAGGGTACAGTTAGTCCCCAGCACAAGGTGGCAATACATATATGCAAAATTATCGCCTCCATTGGATTAATTATTTGTGAGAAAGCTCTAATCGTGTATTTGACATCTTTCCTCATTTCTGTGAAACTGAGAAGTAAGTGCAGGGAGGCTGAATGACTGGTCCTAGACAAAGTGGGGAAAGACAGAGATGAGCTCAGGTCTTCACTTGCAGCTCAAGAATCACATAAAAGACCTAAACCTGCCAGTTGTGTCCTAAAAGAAAGTCTTATTTCTTCTAGTCACAGAGTTTCTCTTGCCCCAAACCAACCTCTGAGTATTATCCTAAGAGTGACTGATTTACAATATAAATTGAATTCCCAACTTCAAATCATGTCTAAAGTTAAACTGAAGGCATTGATTAGGAAAAAAGAGGATCTGGAAACTTGGTTTGAGGACACAATAACAGATAATCAGCAAGCTAGGAACACTGAGCCTATAAATTACATTGAACCGTGCTTGCCAACAGAACCAGCTATTTAACTCTTATCTGAAAAGATAACTCCTTGTAAGTCTTTTAATCCACCTTCCCCTTCTATCACCATTTGATGAGGTTAACTCAGCTGTACCAGAAGAGCCTCTGGCTGAGATTGCACCTGAGGCAGTGCCAGGGGCATCACCTGAGACATAGGCATTACAAGACAGTGCTCCACGTCCCCAAGACCCATCTCACACTCATTTTTGCTTCTAGACCTAAAATTAGACTTATGTCTCAGAAAAGCCTAAAAGGGAAGTACAAAATATGATCCAAGTGGAGACATGCTACAATCCAACTGCTTGATTTTTCTATAAAAGCAAACATAATATAGGATTATATGTTTCTATATAATATACAAACAGAAACCTGGGGAGTGTGAGTGGGAATAGGGTGTGGAGTAATGATGCACAGAATGTGATATGGAAATTGGCATTTTGGAATGCTTTTACTCACAGACTCATCATAAAGTGCTCAGAAGACATACCTTTTACTACAATTCTAACTCAGAACTCATTACTGTTGGAGTCACAGCCAACTCATTGCGACTCTCCAGTGAATTTCCAAGGCTGCAAATTGCCCATTTCTTTCCCAAGGAGCCCCTGGTAGATTGGCACTGCCAGGGAGAATCTACCCTTGGGTTAACAACTCAATCCCCTAGAACTTCCTGCACCAGTGAGGAAAAACTTTGTGATTTTGTTCCTTAAAGACATCTGTGACTGCCATTTTATGTGAGCCAGATCTGGCAGTGGGAACTGCCCTAATTTAATTAAGATATGTATCTACAATGGGGTTGACTGGACTCCATGGTGGTGGGGGCCAACTAATAGCGCTGAATCAACAACAACAAGGTAAATGTGGCTGCTATAAAGAACAGTAGAGTCAAAGTACTGATCACAATAATCTGACTCAAATCAGTTTATGACTGCTTAGTCATAGAGTCACTAGGAGTGAAAATGATGGAAAATACACTAAATATTTACTTGGCTTGCACAAATGGAGAAATTATAGGTCAAGTGAGCCACAGTCTTTGCTTGAATCATCAGAATAGAGTTGGACCCCTCAAACTATCTCCAGATTTGAGTCCATATTCAGTCCCACTGGCTTTGAAAGAAGGAAGTCTAAGTCTCTTTGAGGAACAATACCATCACGCAACGAAACATTTTTACTGTTGTTAATTTATCATGCAGACTTTTCTGAAGGCATCTATGGCCTTCTATGAGCGTGATTGTTGACTAGGGGAAAAGAAATGATTACATTTTTGAAGTATTACTGGACACTGACTCTGAATCAACACTCATTCATTCCTGGACCCCAACACCTCACTGTGGCCCACCAGTCAGAACAGGGGCATGTGGAGGTCGGGAGTTTTATCTCACACTGGGACCAGTAGATCTCTAAACCAATACTGGACTGATTCTGTTGTTGTCCTGTCATGAAAATACAGTCTCAGATGATAGGAATGACTGAGTAAAAGCCATCATAATTGCTCCTATGTAGGAAATAGTAAACCAAGCTCATTATCACATTCCTAGAAAAATTGCGAAGATTACTGCCACCATCAAGGACTTGAAGAATGCAGTCTGCTTTCTAACCTCCTGATTTGGGTTGTCAGTCCCTGTAATCACGTGTCAGAACAAGCGTTAGCCTGAATCATGGATTTGGGATGACAACAACAAGAAGCATCAGACAGGTGCAGATCTGTTGTTCACAGGATTGCTAAGAGTCACACTTGACTCTACAGCACTTAACAAGAGCCTCTAAAACTGTATGAGCGATTTCCCTGAAATCTCCCTCTACCTAGCTACCTGTCATCTGTTTTTAACTAATTTTGTTCCTTTAAACAACCCTGCCTAAGCTATATTCCTGTACTCACAAACGGTCATGCAAAGAGGCTGTTTAATGCAATAGCTTTGTTAGGTCTTCGCACTAGACATAAGGCCAAGAACTCAAGGAAGGGACCAGAGAAAGAAAGGAAGCTAAAGAAGCTTTATCAGTGGGTCTCCTGGGTGGGATTCCTTGGTCTGCAGAGAGAGAAACAGGCAGAGGGACAGACCCTAAGGTGGATTAGGATAGGTTTTATAGTGAGGGTCTTTAGGGAGGGAAGGGAGGGACATTCCCTTGTGGTTTCGCCAGGTGGGTGGTCTTCTAGGGAGGGAAGGGACAGGCACTCCATGGTAGTTTTGGCTGTTCACTCCCTTTGTTGACATGTTGATATTCCTTGAACCCTTTGTTCTCCCTTTGACCTTGGTCCCTGCCTGACAAACTTACCCTCTGATTTATAGTACATAGATTCTTTCGGGGCTGGTTACTGGATTTTGATTCCTTCTAAGTCGAAATAAGTCTAATTCTAAGATAGGAATGAACATGTAACATGCTATATTTTATTGGCAAATCATAAACCTTTCCATGAGAGATTTTGCAATTATTTTCTATAAATCCCTTTATTGAAAAGTATTGTCTTCACAGGTTACAGAATTTCTCTAATATTGAGCAACAATAACACAAACTGGTTAAGAAAAATGAAAACATTGTTGTTATTATGTGCTGTTGAGTTGCCTGTGACCCATAGTGACCCTATGTACATAAGCTCTGAAACCGGCCTTGTCCTGAGCCAGTCTGACTCTGAAACACATACCCTTATTACCCATTTACTCTATCAAACCATCTCATTCAGGTCTTCCTCTCCTGCACTGTCGCTCCACCTTTTCAAGCATGATGTCCTTCTCCAGGGACCAATTCCTTCTGGCTACATGCCCAAAGTATGTGAGATGGAGCTTCGAAATCTTATCTTCCAAAGACAAACTTGGTTTCACCCTCTCCAAGACAAGCCTGTTTCAAAGGCATCATTTTTTTTTTTTTTCTGTCATCCTTAGTCCAGCTGTCTGGTGCATAGCAAATAACTGAGAAGACCATGGCCTGGATCAGGTGCTGGATCAGGCCTTAGTCTCTAGAATGACATTGTTGCTTCTTAGCACTCTGGAGAGGTCACTGACAGCAGATTTTCCCAGTGCAATTCATCTTTTGATTTCCTGATTGCTGATGCCAACAGTGTTGATTGTGGAGCCAAGCAAGCTGTAATTGTTAACAACCTCAATCTCTTCTCCATCTATCATGGTGCTGCCAATAGGCCCAGGGGTGGGAATCTTTGTTTCCTTGATCTATAATAAAGACTATAGTCCTTGACGTTCTGCAGCAAGTGCTTCAAGTCCTCCTCAGTTTCAGCAAGCCAAGTTGTGTCATTTGCATAATATAGGTTGTTGAGGAGTCTTCCTCTAGTCCTGATGCCACATTCCTCTTAATAAAGCCCAGCCCCCCAGATTATCTGTTCCATGTATAGACTGAAAAGGTATACAGACAGGACACATCCCTGACACACTCCTTTCCTGATTTTGAACCATGCAGTGCTTTGTTCTGAAGACTGCTTCCTTGTCCAAGTATAGGTTTCTCATGAACACAATCACATGTTCTGGCATTCCCATTTTCCTCAAGGTTAGCCACAATTTGTTGTGATCCACACAGTCGAATGCCTTTGCATAAATGAAACACAGATAAGACATTCCTCTGGTATTTGTTGCTTTCTGCCAAGATCCATCTGACTTTGGCAATAATGTCTCTGCTGCCATGACTTCTTGTAAACCTAGCTTGTATTTTTGATAGTTCTCTGTCAATGTACTGTTCAGTCATTCTTTTTATAATCTTCAGCAGGATTTTGCTTGCATGTAATAGTAACGATATTGTTCAATAATTTCCCCACTCTGTCAGGTCACCTTTGTTTGGAATGGGAATAAATATGGATCTCTTTCAGTCAGTTGGCCAGGTAGTTAGGCGTTCTCCAGATTTCTTGGCACAACTGAACTACGTCAACTGGTATTCCATCAAGTCCTGTGGCTTTATTTTTTGCCAAGTCCTTTAGAGCAGCCTGAACTTCCTCCTTCATCACTATTGCCTCTTGATCATATGTTGTTTGTTGAAATTTTTCTGTGTCAGCCAATTCTTTTTAGTACAATGACTCTGTATTCTTTTTTCCATCTTCTTTTAATGCTTCCTGGATCTTTCAGTATTCTGACCAAAGCATCCTTAAGTATTGCAACTCAGCTTGAATTTGGTTTTCAGTTCCTTCAGCTTAAGAAATGCCAAGCAAGTCCAGAGGCCGGCGGGACGGGAGGGAAGGAGGCTGGCGCCCCGCCCCTGGCGAGCATTCTCTTCTGGCGGACAGGCCGCTTCTTCTGCTGGAGGGCAGCGGCCGGCGCCAGTCCCAGCCCCGCTGAGTCGGCTCCTGTGTCCAGCATGGCCGCCCCGAGTAGCGCGGCCACCCTGCGCCTCTGCGCCACAGTTATTTTGCTTGATGTGGCCTTTGGTAAAACCCTTATACCTGATTTAGATGACTCATTTTCCTGTTGTAGTGGCAGACAATTGTGCTGCCACCCCAAAAGCACGTGGTTCGATTCCAGCAGCTGCTTCACAGGAGGACGACGAGCCTCGCCTACCAAATGATTTACAGCCTCTGAAAACCGGCTGGAGGGCTAGCCAGGAGTCAGCTCTGATTAGACGGCACTGAGTTTTTAGTTTTTTATTTAATCACAACTGAATGAAGAATACTGGAGTTAAAAAAAAAAGCCAAGCAAATTTGGCCCTTTTTGGTTTTCAGACTCCATCTCTTGGCACATTTCATTATAATTCTTTCCTTTGTCTTCCCAGGCTGCTCTTTGAAATCTTCTATTCAGCTCCTTAACAATATTATCATATGTTATTTAATAAAAAATTGTTGTTGTTGTTGTTATGCGCCGTCGAGTCGTTTCCGACTCATAGCGACCCTATGCACAACAGCCCTAAACCCTGCTCTATCCTGCGACAACCGCACCGCCTCTGACACACCCATCCCGATTACCCCAGTCACCGAATCAATCCATCTCATAGAGGGTCTTCCCCTCCTGTGCTGTCCCTCCACCCTCCCAAGCATGATGTCCCTCTCCAAGGACCCGTCCCTCCTGGCAACATGTCCAAAGTATGTCAGACGAAGCCCCAGAATCCTTGCCTCCAAGGAGTAGCTTGGTTTAATCCTCTCCAAGATTAATCTGTTTGTTTTCCTGGCAGTCCACGTCACCTTCCCTTGGAGACAGCACAACTAAACTTAAGAGACACTGGTCAAAAGAAAAATGTCAGCAGTCGACGTTTTTGGAATCACAGAAGCCAAGAAAGCTTAAGATACAAACTGTCAGATCATGGGTTGGACAACGGAAGATATTTTCTGAAGGGACTTGGTAGATGAGAAGGATTATCCTGGTGGAGGGTGGAGCTGGGAAGTAAGTGGGTCAAGGCACTGGGCTAAGGGTGGGGTCAACACTTTAACTAATGCTTACCCCCACAATAAGGGATTTATCTTTAACTGCTCCACAAATTGCTGTCTGTCAGATACTCCTCTAAATCTGAACACTCAGATTAAGACAGACTAGGAAGAAGGACTGGCCACCCACTTCTGAAATAGCAGGCCTCTGAAAACCCTATGCACAATAAAAAATTAGGGTGCTATATTCTTCAACTTGTTTTTTCTTCTTTCCCTATTTTTATTAATTTCTGTTCAAGTCATTGGGGTTCAGTGAAGACCTATCGTCAGGTTTAAGATCTAAACTCTTACCTGATAGGAATTCTTTCTTAGGACTGCCTCCTTCTGGTTTACCTAAGTATCTTAGAAACTCTGTATGTGATACCTGTCCAAGGCGCCCATTTATTCCTGGCCTCACATTCTAGATGTCTTATACTCAGAACTGTTCATCAGTCTTTCTATCCATTTTATTCCTGATTGTGGTAGACAGAATTATAAGATATCTTTCAATATTCCTAGGTCCCTAATGTACATACAAGGAACCTACCTTGGAAATGCAGTACTTAACTGCTCAGCTGTTAACCAAAAGGTTGCTGGTTCAAAGCTACCCAGTTGCTTCCTGGAAGACCTGACTATCTGCCTCTGTAAACATTCTCTTTTTCTCTTTGGTCACCATCAAATCAGAATCAGCTCATAGCTGACCCACCATTGTGTTTTCAAAGCTGTGAATTACCCAGGAAGAGATTGTCCGTTCTTCTCTCAAGGGGTCACTGGTGGATTCGAACCACTACAGAGGAGTAGCCTTTGGCTTAGCAGGATAACTCCCTACAGACTGGGCTACCAGAGCTCCCTCTATGAGTCTAGCACAAAACTCAACAGTGTACCTAGTCTCTGCGTGGTACAATGTTATATGTTCTGTTAAAAACAGAAAAGCGGGCAGTTTTTATTTTATCCTCTCAGAAGCACTTTGGAAGAGTGATCCAATAGCACACATCCAATAGCCCCCCAAAACGCTAGGAGTACAGCTTTACTCTGAATCAAATGGGATCATCCTGAACTAGAATTAACCCAATGCTCACTTTTTCGTTTGTCTTTAAATGTACATCATCTCCCAGCTATTCAATCATACACGAACCAAGTACTGCCATGAAGAGATTTTACAAGTATAATTACAATTAAGGCCTCAAATCAGTTTAACAATGGAGATTATCTGTTGAGCCTGACATGTGAGCCCTTTATAAATGTGAGTCTTGAGGCCAGATGGTAGGAGTCCGAGATCTGAAACAAGAGATTCGATTCATCAAATCTACTACTGACTAAAAAATGGAGGGGGCCAGGCAGTAAGGAAGAAAGGCAGCCTTTAGGAATCGAGAGCAAAACTTTTCTCCTACAACTTCGAGGAGCTAAATTCTGCCAATTAATTAGAATGGATTTGGAAGAAGCCCTTGAGCTCCTGATGAAAGAAACTGCATCCCACCATGATCTTTATTTTGGCCCTATGAGGCCTTGAGCTTGGTCATCTCCAGATTTTCAAGCAAGCCTTTGTGCTTATTTCATTGTTTTTCTTTCCTTCATATTTAAAACAAAGACCCATTAGGTCAAAATTAGAGATTTACTTTGTCTTGCTACCCCAGGACAGGAAACCAGTATCAATTAATTAAATCTGGTGGTGTGAGTTGTATGTTCAATCACAACAAACTTTTGCTTGTTTTACATTCCCATTTTTTCCTGGAGAATACGGGCATCCCTTTTACCATGTAATTCCTCATATCTGAGTCATGAGAAGGTTGTTTGCCAAGACGGCCCTAACAATTTCTTCTCTCCTGGTCTTCTGGCCTTTTTACAATGTGATGGAACTCTAGTGGCTTAGTGGTAAGGAGTTGTGCTGCCAACACAAAGGCATGTGGTTCAAATCCACCAGCTGTTCCATCAGAGAGGTGGGCAATCATTTCTTCTGTGATTTACTATCTCTGAAAATTTTTTTGAAAGGTCTGCTATGAGTTGTTTCTGACATCACAATAACAACTATGAAAAGATAAGAATCTCTTTCCCCAAACTATTAAAAGATAAGAGTCTCTTTCCCCAAACCTTGGATTTGGGCTAAGTTAATAACATTTTTGAACAACAGAATATTGCTTTGACCTCACATTATTTCATAAGCTTCCTTTTCAGTCCTCTTGGACCCAAACACCAGATGAAGAGACCACAGGTACTATACAGAGAGATCATGAGAAGGAGGTCCGAGGTACCCAGGGTGACAGCACCAGTTAACAGCTGAATTCGGACGCCACCCATGATTGTAATTTTCTAGTCAACCAACTGCAAACACACATGAAAGCCTAAGGAATTGCAGGGAGCAGAAATGAGCTGTCCCTGATATTGTTGGTAGGTGTCATTGAGTCAAGTACCACTCATGGCAATCCTATGAGCAACAGATGTGAATCCTGTCCTAGCTGATGCCATCCTCACAATCTCCGACATCCTCAAGCCCGTTGCTGCTGTCACTGTGTCAATCCATCTGGTTGAGGGGCTTCCTCTCTTGCACCATCCCTCCACTTTCCCAAGCATGACATCCTTATCTAAGGAATAACTTCTCTTAGCAACATGCCCAAAATACGTGAGACAAAGCTCTGGCTGCACCTTCTCCAATACATATCTATTCTTTTGGCAGTCCTTGAGGTATTCAGTACTTTTCTCCAATACAAGAGTTCAAAGGTATCAATTCTTCTTCTGTCATTCTTATTCATTGTCTATTTCATTTTCTGATTGAAAGGACCATGGCCTCAATCAGGTGCACCTTAGTCCTCAAAGTGACATCATTGTTCCTCAATAATTTGGAGAGGTCCTAGATTACAGACTTTCTCAGTACTCCATGTCTCTTGATCTCTTCACTGCTGGTACCAAGTATATTGGTTGTGGATCCAAGTAAAATGAAGTTGTCTGTCGATAGTTTCACATCATTTTTCTCCATTTATCATAATGTTGTCTATTGGTCCAGTCACAAGGATTTTGGGGTTTTTTTTGACACTGAGATGTTGATCAGAGAACTGGATAATGACTAAAGATGAACAAAGAAGAATTGATGCATTTGAGTGGTGGTGATGGGTAAGAGTCATACAATGGATTGCCAAGAGAACAAACAGATCTCTCTGGGAGAGGGTGAAACCAAGTTGCTTCTTAGAGGCAAAGATTTTGAAGCTCTGTCTCACATACTTTGGGCATGTTGCCAGGAGGGACTAGTTCTTGGAGAAGGACATCATGCTTGGGAAGATGGAGAGATAGTACGAGAGAAGATGATCCTGGAGGAGATGGATTGACACAGTAACTGGGGTAATGGCTGGAAGTGTGTCAGAGTCAGTGAGAATGGCTCAGGATATGATAAGGTTCAAGAGCTACTGTGCATAGGGTCACTGTGAGTCACAGACAACTTGATGGCACATACCAATAACAGATTAAATAGGTGTGGAGAAAGGATACAACCCTGCCACACATCTTTCCTAATTTTAAACCATGTAGTGTTTCTTTGCTCTGTTTGCACATGACCTCTTGATCTAGGTGAGCTTTGCTGAAATTTTTGACCCACAGTAATATGGGAAAACAAACTCCTCTTTTTTTTAAATCAGTAAGCGCTGAGATGATTTGTTATGCATAACTTGCTTGGTAGAAGTATTTGTTTTGCATAGAATAGATAATCGAGATAAGGATTAAACAATATGTCTTTTAAAATATATTTACATTTTATTTCTTTTCCAATAGACTGTCTTATGTCTGAATAGATTATTCAAATGTCTGTGTACACTGCACAAAATTTAAAAGGTACAAAGGAATATACAAGCAAAAATTAATTTTTCTCCTTTAGGGCATCGTTAAGCTTTTCTTTAACCATTTGAATCTAGTTATGTAGGACATAAGTAATGGTTTCAAGATTGAACATATGAAAATGTACCTCATGTAAATTTGGGGAAATAACTAGAGATATTATTGCTAGGCCCCACTGAGTTGACTCTGACCCATTGGAACTCATGAAACCCTACCCCGAAGCCCTCCTTACAATCTCTCATCAGTTGAAACCCCTTTTTGTAACAACTGTGTCAATCCATCTCAGTGAATGTCTATTTGTTTATTTATTTATTGCCAACCCTTTACTTTCATGTAAGGTCTCTTCAAGGAAGTGATCACATTATTTAAGATATTGTTAAGGGAATGACTGCATTGTAACTGTCAAACCATAAATATATAGGCAGACAATTGGCACACAACTTTAACCATCACAGGCCTTATATTATGTATTCACATCCATGATGAGATCTGCTATGAGAAGTCAATTAAGTGTAAAGAAGTTTCACCAGGGATGTGGCCTGCATCAAATATATATGGACATCTGGCAAAACTATTGCTTTATTCTCCCTCCCCTTCTGCTCAATCCGCATTCTGCCTCTGTCTCCTCATCATCATCTGACCTAGAATTCTTTTTAAAAAATTTATGTTGGTTTACAGACAAAAGTTGTAAACACGGTTTCATTTATATACATTGTCTTTCACACATTTCTCCATTCAAAGACCTAGGGTTCTTTGTACCAAAATTGTGGTTGTTCAATACTGTGAGTTGGAACTAACTCAAATCTGACCTTCCAGCAGGTTTTTAGAGGGAGTAAACTGCACAGGAAGGGTCTGCCCATCTGTCTCTTGTGGAGCTGCTGGTGAATTTGAACTGCATGTCTTTGGGTACAGCTTTTTACCAGTAGGCCACCAGATGCCCTCAAGTCCAGTAATTCTCATGGCAACTCTAACGCATGACAGATCTGACCCTTACCTTCTTCCCCTGCACTATCCTCACCATCTCCGACATGATTGAGGTTACTGTTACGGTCATTGTGTCAATCCATTTAAATGAAGGCCTTCCTCTCTTTCTAGCCCCTCCTGAAAATATTCCCAAACTGGGTCAGATCAAGCTTCACCATCCTTGCCTGTAAGGCACACCCTTGTTGGGGTTCCTCCAAGAGAGACTCTTTTGTTCTTTTGGCAGTTCAAGCAATATCCATTACTCTTCTCCACACCACAATTCAAAGACATTGATTTTTCTATTGGCATCTTTATTGATTGTTCTACTTTCAGATATATAGGTAGTAATTGAAAAGTCTGTGGCTTGTGTCTGGTGAACCTTACTTTCAAATTGACATTGTCGTTCTTTAGCATTTTGAAACAGTCCTTGACAACAGATTTTCCCAATGCCAACATGTCTGTTGATTTCTTGTCTGCTGTTTCTATGGTAGTTGAATGTGGATCCAAGTAAAAGGAAGTTGTTGACAACTTCAATCTTATCTTCATTCATCATGATGTTGTCTATTGACCCAGTGGTAAGAATTTTGTTTTCCTGTTAATGATATATAATCCATATTAAAGGTTGTGGTTTGATCTTCTACAGCAAGTGTTTCAAGTCCTCTTTACTTTCTGTAAGCAATATTGTGCTATAAATATAACAGGTTGCTTATGAGTCATCCTCTAATCCTGATGTCACATTCTTCTTTACATAGTCAAGCTTTTTGAACAATTTGCCCAGCATAAGCATACAGATTAAATAAGGTTGGAGAAAGGAATATAATCCTGCTACCCACCTTACTCAATTTTAAAATAAGTAGAAGATAAAAAACATGTCTTACTCAAATCAATTTTCTTTACTCTACTTCATGGCTTAAATATTAATTTCTGCTTTCTTCAGTAACAAATTTAAAATGTCCTGTAATTTCAAATCAAAAGGATCTGATTAAAACAGAATATATGTGGTAAGCTCCCATTGTGGGTGAGCACTGAATGACGGAAAATGGCTGTGCAAATTTTCTAGTAAAATAAGATTAAAGACTCTAAACAACTATATCATCTCACCCCAGTAAGAACAGCAAAATTTAACAAAGCAGCAAACAACAAATGCTGGTGAGGTTGTGGAGAATCTGGAACCCTGATTCACTGTTGGTGGGAGTGTAAAATGGTGCAACCACTGTGGAAGGCTGTATGGTGCTTTCTCAAAAAGTTGCACATAGAAATACCATTTGACCCAGCAATTCCTCTACTGGGAATACACCCTAAAGAAACCATAACTGTCACCCAGGCAGATATATGCATACCCATGTTTATTGCGGCTTTGTTCACAATAACAAACTGTTGGAAACAATCTAAGTGCCCATCAACAAATGAATGGGTGGAGAAGCTGTGGTATACTCGCACAATGGAATACTATGCTGCATTGAAAAACAAGTAACTCATGCAATATTATTCAAAATGGGTGATCCTCGAGGACATTATGCTGAGTGAAGTATCTCAGTCACAAAAGGACAAATACTGCATGGTGCCACTGTTGTAGAATGGGACTGACATCAGGGTTGGGGTAAGACAGAAAAACTGGATAAATTATGTATACTGCATTGAAACAGATGAGGGAGAGAACAGTTTAAAAGCGATATATGATTGGGTATTATGGTCATGACAAGAGTCTAGAATGAAGGCTGCATAGTGGAGTGTACTGGGGCAGGGGGAGGACCTGTATACCAATGAAAGAATTTTTCTTTTACTTTTCAAAGAGAAGAGTGAACTGGGGGTGGGGGAGGGGTGGGCAGGGAGAAAAATGCAACAATGAATTAATGGAAATCTAAAATCTCTGTAAACATTTATTAAAATTAATAAAATGCAATTGAAAAAAAAAATTAAAGACCCTATCACCAATGATGGGTCAAATTACTCCGGAAACATAGAAAGAAATATTTTCTTTTTATGTGGATAAAATGAGCTAACAAAGACCTTCCAAGCCACCTAATAAATTGCATCAGTCCAGAAATAAAAACCCAACAACAGTAGAGTAATTCCCTGGACGTTGGCCTTAACCTTACCTAGAGTTCTGTTCAGATTCAAAATAGGGGCTCTAGAATGATACATCAGACTCAGCCCCAAAGTATGGAGTCACTTGAAATAATCCTGGACAAACTGCTCTTGGAAGTCAGGCTTAGTAACTCAGCAAGCATGTGTTACACACTTACGTTCTGGTGGCAGTATAGGAAGCTAAGTATTGGACCGCTAACCAAAATGTCAGGGAGCTCTGGTGGCCTCAGCAAAACAAACTGCATTGCAACCCTGAAGACACACAGTTCAAGTCCACCAGCTGCTCCGTAGGAGGATGGGCAATTTCTGCCTGTGTGGTTAACTGTTCCTGAAACCTCACTGGAGGGTCAGCTGTGGGTTAGTTCCAACTCAGTAGTACATACAAACAACAACCGCTAGGTCAGCAGTTCGAGCCCACCAGACACATTTGGGAGAAAGATAGGTATTCTGGTTTTATTAAGATTTATATCTGAGAAACCCAACAGAAGATTGTCATGAGTTGGAATTTACTCAACAGTACTGATTTGGTTTGGATATTGCAAGCATTGTGATAGCTCTATAGACACATATAAATACCACCACAGTCCTAAACCTTAAAGTTTTGTCCCTTTCACAATAGCTCCAGGGCTCCTGAAACACAGCTGAAGAATTCATCTTTACCTTGGCATGGTCTTTCAATCACTTGTTATGCATCTGAGAGCTAGACAATGAGTAAGTAGGACAGAAGAATTGATGCCTTTGAGTTGTAATGCTGGAGAAGTGAATATCTCACACACTGCCAAAAGAACAAACAGATATGTCTTTGAAAAAGTGCAACCAGAGTGCTCTTTGGGAGCAAGAATGGTGAAGCTTCATCTCATATAGTTTGGTCATATTGCTAGGAGACAAAGACATTATGCTTGGAAAGGTAGAAGGTCAGCGAAAGAGAGGAAGATTCTCAATCAGATGGACTGACACCGTCACTGCTGCAGTGGGCCCCAGTATATCAGAGATGAGAGGCTGGCACAGGATAGGACACGGTTCATCTCCCTTGTTCATAAGATCTCTATGAGTTGTGCTTGATTCAGATAACAACAACAACGGATGGGTTAGTGCTGTAACAACAGTAGACCCTGGAATCAATCCAACAGATGCCTGTTGCATCTTATATTTCAGGCACTGTAGTAGGCACAAGGATGTAAAGGTGTGTCTTCTTGTCTCTTTCTTTGTGTCTATCTGTATCACAACCCTGTTCTTAGGGAGAGCACATATTTAATGTTAGTGCAATAATCACAATACCGTGCTGAGTATGGAAAGGATAGAAAAGATCTATTTAGATTTAACAAGTCAGAGAATGTCTCTTAGGGGCCTGTGAATCTCCAAGAGAAAAAGATCTCTTTAGGGAGTTGTTTAGGATGAACACAAGGTATGCAGAGGGAGAAATGTGTGAAGAACACAGCAAAGTCAAATACTCATTTTTTATTTCTTCTATCACAAAGCAAGGCTGTTTAGCAAATACAGCAGCCAGGCCCTGTTAAGCCCTAGGTGTCTGCTGGTTATAGGAAGAAATGGGGCAAAAGTGGTTAAGACACCCTCAGAAAAGTATATTGTAGTGAGGCACTGCACTAAGGCATTTATTTGGACTTTATCTACTAATAGCAATTGGTGGAGCCTTTAGAGTTTAAACAGAGGATGAATCTGAACAGATAAGCACTTAGAACGCCTACTGAGGAAGCAGTTTGGATGACAAATGTGTGAGATTGAAAGCAAGGGTGCAGTCAGCGCACTTGAATAGTTGTGATGACAAACTTCAAAGACCAGCTATGTAGCGTGAGTGAGATGCTGTTGTTGTTAGGTGCCATCAAATCAACTCCTAGTAACCCAATGAACCACATATCTGGCACCATCCTCAGCATCTCACTGTGGTAATCACTGCACCAGTCCATTTAGTTGAGGATCTTTCTTTGACCCTCGATCTTTTCAGTATGCTGTCTCCCTCTAAGGACAGGTCTCTCCTAAAAATATGCCCAAAGTAAGTGAGATGAAGTTTCATTATCCTTGCCTTTAAGTAGTACACTGGTTGCACTTCTTCCAGTATAGATTTGTTTGGTTTTTTGGCAGTTCATGAGATACTCAATACTCTACCATCCCACAACTCAAAGGCACCAATTCTTCTTCTTGCTTCCTTATTCATTGTACAACTTTCAGATGCATACAAAGCAATTGAAAATACCAAGGCTTGAATGAGGCATACTTTAATCTTTAAACTGACATCCTTGGTTTTCAACACCTGGGAGAGGTCCTTGACATTTCTTCAATGCAGATTTCTTAACTACTGCTACCAAGGGTTTGGATTGTGGACTCAAGTAAAAGGAAATTGTTAACAACTTCACTCTTTCTCCCATCTATCACGATGTTGTCTATAGGTCCAGGAGTGAGAATTTTTGATTCTTGATGTTGAACAACAGTCTTTTGATCTTTTGCAGCAAGTGCTTCAGGTCTTCACTTTCTGCAAGCAAGATTGTGTCATCTGCATAAAGCAGGTTCTTCATGGGCCTTCCTGCAATCCTGATGCACATTCTTTAGCTAGCTCAGCTCCTCAAATGATTTGCTCAGCATAGAGATTGAATTGGTAAGGAGAAAGGAGACAATCCTGACATACACCTTTCCTGATTTTACACCACACAGTGTTCCTCTGTTCTGTTTGAATAACTGCTTCTTAGTCTATATACAGATTTCTCATGAACACCATGATTCCCATTCTTCTCATTGCTAGGCATAATTTGTGATGGGGGGGCTATCTAGGCTTTATATGTTGTTGCTTTTATGTGCTGTGGAGTCACCTGCGACTCATAGTGACCCTATGTACAACAGCCCTAAACCCTGCTCTGTCCTGTGTCAATCTCACTTTCTCTGACACACCTACTCCAATTACCCCAGTCACTGAATCAATCCATCTCATAGAGGGCCTTCCCCTCCTGCGCTGTCCCACTACCCTCCCAAGCATGACATCCGTCTTTAAGAACTTGTCCCTCCTTACAACATGTTCAAAGTATGTCAGATGAAGGTTCAGAATCCTTGTCTCCAAGGAGCAGCCTGGCTTAACCCTCTCAATGATGAACCTGTTCGTTTTCTTAGCAGTCCAGGGTATATTCAATACTCTCCTCCAGCACCACAGCTCAAAGGTGTTAATTCTCCTTCTATTCTCCCTAGTCATTGTCCAGCTCTCTGATGTATAGCAAGTGATTGCAAAGACCATGGTCTGTATCAGGTGCACCCTAGTCTCCATAGTGACACCATTGCTCTTCAGTACTTTGGAGAGGTCCCTAAGAGCAGACTTTCCCATTGTAATGAGTCTTTTAATTTCTTGGCTGCTAGTGCTAAGAGTGTTGACTGTGGTGCCAAGCAAACTAAAGTTGTTAACAATCTCAATCTTTTCACCATCCATCCTGATGCTGCCAATTGATACTGAGCCTCGATCCATATTGCAGGCTGCAGGCTTTATAGAGAATGCATCCAGTTTGGAATTGACTCTAATGTAAGGATTTAGTGGGTGGGATTTTGGATGGACCTTAAGTTCTGCTTAGGCCTAAGCCATTATGAAGAGACAACTCAACAGCAGGACTTGGAGAGGGCTAAGAATCCCAGAAAACTTCATGGGTAAAGTTGCTGTGGTTCAATTTCCTTGAACTAGGAAGGGATTTCTTTCTTTCTCCTCCCATCTACTCTAATCCTACCGCATGTGCAAAGCAAGCTTCAGGAACTCTTAACAGGCTGTGGCTTTAGAAACCAAATGTGAAATTGTCACGTTGAGACGAAATACCATCTTTACTGAAATTCACTAATTGATAAGACTTCTTTATGATCATGACCCAAGGTTTTTATTCAGGAAACCTCCCTATAAATAAACCCTTAGTCATCTTTTGACAAGAAAATTAAAAAGCTTTTGATTTAGACTCCATCAAATTGCTGTCTTGGTTACTCTGACACATTAAGCTTCTGTTTTTTGTTTGGTGGTGGTTTTTTTTTTTTGTGCCTGCTGTGATTCATGTAGATGACAATCTTAGAGGCTGGGACTCAAGAGGAGAGGTCATTTGCTGTAAAAGAGTTGAATAATATGACAATCAGAGTTATGCACAGATTTAAATCTCCAATTATTCTTTGATGAGGGCATGGGAGAGGAATATGAGTAAATTCCAAGTCACTGCATCCCTGACTTGATGGAAAAGTTGTACTGTTGCAACATATTTATTTCTTTTTTCTTGTCGGATATTTCCTGCCCTACTGGCAGAATTTGAACGAGGATAGCCTGACTAACATCACAGGCGAGAGGAGCAAAGGCACCTACCAGCAAAACACTCCTGCGCGCTTGTGGCTTGTGTGTGTGCACGAGTGTGTATGCATGCTTTTTAATTGTGGATTTGGAGATCATGCGCCTGCCACACTCCATTTCCCATTTCGTTCGTTTAGCCTGATGACGCTTAAATTTCTTTCTTCCAATTCTTCTTCCTTCAAAGAGTCTCCTAAGCATATAAAAGTGAAAACAACAAAACAAAACCCTCCCTGAACCAATCCCAAACCTTTCCACCGAAATCCTCCCTTTTGCTACTCCGTCGGCCCAGGCGGACCGCCAGAGGTCTGAGCCTGGGCTCAGCGCGCGAGTGGAGCGCGCAGCAGCGGCGGGCGCCCGGCGGCAGGCGGAGGGGCGGGTCTGGTTTGTGACTCAGCAGCCACGCCCCGCCCCCGGCCAGAGAGGCCGCTTAATGCAGCTCTGGGGCCGCGGGGTGTGAAAGAGCCTCTCATCGCCGGACGAGTGAGCTGGGGCCGGGCCGTCGTCGTCAGACCTTGCGGAGCGGCGCTTCACCTCCGCCCAGCCGCCCCCGCGCGTGCTGCCGTGGACCGCGGCCACCCCGAGAGCTGGGGAAGGAGCCGCGCGCTCCTTTGTGAACGTGGAGTGGTAGGTGCTTCCTCGCTCACTTACTTTGCACACAAAGACGGAGGGGCTCGCTCCGGGAGGACTGCCTCACCGGGGAACTGCGCCGGGGCTGCTCTTCCTCAGCGACCTGGGGCGCAGGGGACCCCCTCCGGCGGGCGGGAAGGAAGCTGTCTTTTGCCTCCGCGTGGCCATCCGTTAGAGCCGCGAGGGGCGTTGGGGGCGGGGGTCGCTGGGTATTAGAGATGATGAGCCTCGGGGCCAGTGGGCGTGCGGGGAGCCCCGGTCACCCCGCGCCGCGAAGGTCCTGGGGCGTAGAGCTGAGACTTGACTGGGACCACAGGGGGTCACCTCGCGTCTCGGAGGTGATGGGAGGCGGGAGGCGCTACTAGGAAAGGGAGCCCAGGCTGCCGCTTGGCTTATTGTTGCCTCTTTGGCCCTGAAAATGGAGAGACGCTGCCTAGAGCGGGGATGCTGCTGCGCGAGCGCCGCGGCCAGATGCAGACTCCGCGGTGCTGGGCTCGCCCCTAGCTGCCCGGGAGCTCCCGGGGCGGCCGGACCGCTGTGGGTGCCAGACGCCAACCTGCGCCTGCAAACAAAGGGGGGCCCCTGTGAGTTTACCCCTATGGTATGAAGGTGGCCGGGTATTTCCAAACAGTCCGAAAGTTAACTTTCCCGTTTTTGACGTTCATTCTTCAGTTCCAAGGGAACACAGCATATAGGGTGGCGCCTGCACACGCGGAGTCCTAAAATTTGGTTCTAGTAATTTGCCCCCAGGGATCTTCAGATCATGTTGTTGTTGTTAGGGAATAGCATTGATAAGGAAGGGCCAACTTTAAGCCTGTAATGTAGATGTTTGGTAACAGCCCCTTTTGAAATCTGTAGAGGAATATTGAGAGGCTAAATTACAGATCTTCTTATCAGTCGCAAGGTACCTTAGACTTTTCCTTCCTCTGAAAGAATTTTTGTCTTTTTGTCAGTGACAGTAGAGCAAACTTGTTTAGGATAAGTTTGGTGTAAAAGGAAATACAGATAAACTGAGAAAGGCCTTTTTAAGACTTTATTTAATCCTTAAACTTGAAGATTTACAAGTAATGATTTCCCTTCCCTAACCATGTTTTCTTCCATCATTCTGGAAGTTTTAGCTGGTCAAGTTGTTCTAAGTTGAAATAATGGCTGGAGTGGCTCTCTCTAGAATAGATTTTTCAGAAGCAGTGATTTTGAGGTTTAAAACTTTGAATGATAAAATTACATTTATAAAAAAATTTTGAACACGGAAAAGTCACTCTTATGACCATATATATATATAAGCTTACACTGAAGGCATCTAATTGATTTATGTTTTGATAGCTGTGATGTTAATGCATTACCGAGTGTGAATATGTGTGTTTGTGAGAGAGAGAGGGAGAGAGAAGATAGATAATGTAAATGAGAGGATTATGATTCTGAACCCCCCCATGGAAGTCTACAATAACCATAGTTCTACAGTAATGGATTGCCATTTTAAGACACCATTAAAACTTGTATGTTATTTTGAAATGTGTTTTCTTATAGCCTTGCAAATAACCATCTATACAGAAGGATAATGGAAGAAATAGGAAAACAGTGTAATTTCCATTTAATGTGGATGAAGGGTTGGCATTAAAAGTCTTATGGACTATATTTTTCAGATTTTAATAGTAGCTTTGGGAGTTCTGGTGGCCTAGTGGTAAAGAGTTGTGCTCTCTAACCAAAGGCACACAGTTTGAATCCAAGCACTGCTCTATGAGAGAGAGAGATGGGCAGTCTCCTCATGTGTGAGTTACTGCCCCCGAAAACTCATGGGAGCTGTGAGTCGATCCTGACTCGATGGCACAATAACAAGTAGCTTAGAGGATTGATTTTTTTAAATAGATCTTTTAGTTTTGAAAATTAGATCTTTGAAAATGAAAATTCTGTCATTCATGAGAAATACTGGGAAATAAATTATGTTTAAGAAAGAATAGCATTGGCTTTACAGCTGGCTATAACATTGTTCTGGAGACAGTTTTTGGAGAGGAAAGTCAGTCCTTCTGGGAAGTGGGTAGTTTTGAGTGTACATTTGTGACTAAAAGAAAAAAAAATTGTTCAGCCACTGATTTGATTAGTGAGAACTTTTATCATTCTATCTTTCCCTTTCCCCACTTTTAAAATTTTTGCGTGTCTGAATTTTCTAACATGAAAATTAAAAAAGATATTTTGGAGTCAGCCATTTAGAAATACAATGGTTGTTAGGATGATGCAATATTTATTGAAGTTATTTGTAAGAGGAAGTATTTATAAGTAGAAAGTTGTGGTTATATACTATAAGGTGGTTTTTTATTCTGGAGGGAAGTGTTTAACGGTTAAGCCCTTGATGGTTGTTTTTATGTGCCATTGAGTCCCTTGCTACTTATAGGACCTTATGTACAAGAGCCCTAAACCCTGCTCTATCCTGTGCCAACCTCATTGCCTCTGACACACCTACTCCCATTACCCCAGTCACTGAATCGATCCATCTCATTGAGGGTCTTCCTCTCTTGCGATGTCCCTCTACCCTCCCAAACATGATGTCCAACTCCAAGGACTGGTCCCTCCTTACAAGATGCCAATTTGAAGCTGTCCAGAGGCACCTCCAAAGAAATCAGGTTTCATGATTTCTGAAAGGTCATACTCTTGAAAACCGTGGTGGAGCATTTCTGCTCTGTACCCATGAGGTTACCGTGAGTAAGCATTGACGGAGACCAAGAGCAGTAACATGGAGACCAAGAGCAGTAACACGTTTGGGGATCCTCATTCTAAGTACATGCCTAAGGAGGGTTGTATCATAATAGTGACGTATTAGGGAATTTTTCTGTTACATTGTTTGCTCTAACTGCCAGCCTTCCTCGGGAAATAATGGCATCTTTCTACTTAAAAAAAGTTGAAAGAAACGCAAATAGGTAGTATATCAGAATGCCTGAATTGGAATTCTCAGCCCTTCTGTGGCAACCTGGATGATGTAAGCAGTGCTAAGCTGGACCCAGGGTCAAAGTTTAGGAGGCCTGCTCCTCTTCTGTTGTCTTATAGAGAAGGAAGGAAAATTTGTGAATAGTTGTTAGATGCTGTTGAGTTGACTTTCATATTACCCCTATCAAGAGATCAAACCTTGGCCAGTCATGTTCCACCCTCACTATCCTTGCTATGGTAAGTGATAAGAACTGACTGTAGCTGTTTTGGTCAGCAAATGGCCTGGGATTCCATTCCTGGGACATTTAAAAGTAGACTTAATTGGCATTAGAAAGAAATGCTAAATACAATCCTGTTACTTGGGAGAATGAATGTTGTTACAGATTCACCTTGTTATATTGTGCTTGGCTTTGTTGCCTCTTGGAAGGTCTCTACTGGCATAGTGCTTTTTTATAAGGTGGGCTGCTAACAGAAAGGGTCCAGTCTATCAGTTGTTTTGAGGGAGAAAGATAAGGGAGTTCTGTTGGAGGGTAGTCATAGAGTTAACAGCAGTGGGCTTTGGTTTTTTATTGAACGTCACAGATACTGCAGGTTTTTTCTAAACAAATTGAAGATTTGTGACAACCCTGCTTCAAGCAATACCAGCACTGTTTTCCCAACAGCATGTGCCCACTTTGTGTCTCCCTGCCAAATTTAGGCAGTTTTCACAATATTTAAAATTTTTCACAATGCTGTTGCATACTTAATAGGCTACTTGGTGGTGTTAGATCAAGTCAGAACTGACTGTGCAGTGGGTTTTCAGAGTAAGTTGACCCTCCCATGGTTTTTCAGCATCAGTAAATTGCACAAGAGGAAAGTGCTCATTTTTCTCCTACAGAGAACCTGGTGGATTTGAACCACATGCCTTTGGGTTGGCAGCTCTCTACTCTCTTTACCACTAAGCTATCAGAGCTCCCTTAATAGACTACAGTATAGTGTAAATATGACTTTTGATGATGTTGTTGTGTACTATAGAGTCGGAACCAACCCATAGATGACCGGTAGGTTTTCAAAGGCAGTTAATCACATGGGAGGACGTTGTCCATCCTCCCACAGAGTGGCTGGTGGCCTTGAACCAAGTGCCTTCAGAATTGAAGTGCAGCTTCTTAGCACTAGGCCACCAGAATTCCCTATAATGTGACTGTATAGTATATAATATGACATTTAGCTGCATTAAAAATGGCTCATGCTTACTTTATTGCAGTGTTTGCTTTTTTATGGTGATCCGGAACCAAACTCCACAGTATCTCTATGATATGCCTGTGACCATTTATTTACTTACTTGATTTTCAATTGTTTAAAATGCTACCAAGTAAAAGTGAGTAAGATTTTACTAGTTTTCTTTGGGAATGATTGAAGGATGAAAGATTTTTCTTCTGACAAAAAGAGGAAGCAATATTAATTAGTAATATTGTCTAATGCTATTTTATATATCTTGTCCCTTCAGAATTTTCTGTGCAAGTGTTCTACCCTTTATTTTTTAAAAGAAAATGACTTGGCAGTGAGAAAAGGGCAACAGTGAATGAATGGAAATCCAAAATCTCTGTAAATATTCATTAAAATTAATTAAAAAAAAAGATGACTCAGTGAATTTAGCCATGATCCAGACTTTAGGCATTATAACAATCCTGCGTATCCTTCTTTAAGTCTAGAGAAAGTCCATTTTACTAACTAAAGTCAGTAAGTAAGTAACTGCAGTCGAGTTGGAACTGACTCACTCATAGCTGACCCTTCAGCAGGTTTTCAGAATTGGATTGGGAGGAGATCGCATTTTCTTAGAATTTGGCTGAGGAGTTGGGACAAGTTCTTGTGTGGAATTGCAAAAGGGCTGGTAACTTTCTCCTATGTTGCTGCTGGTGGATTTGAACCACAGGAGAGATGCTGCCTTGGAATTTTGCTGCCAGAATGCCTTAAAGAGAAAGTAGTTGTGAGAATCGCCCCATTTTTCATAGCTCTGGGCAGGTGGTTGAGAAAATTGCTCTGCAGATAGATGGAAAGGCATGTCAAATGGAATCAGGGCAGTTACAGTTTTGAGATGACCTGATAAGATTTGGGTTCATTTCCTTGTATAGTTTCCTTGTCTAATCTTGGCCTATTCTTGTGTTTCCTTCTTGAAGCCAACCATTTTTCTCTTCTTTTCCATTTCAGTTAAGAAGTCCTGCTGAACTTTTCCTCACCCTTTTTGTACTAAGGAAAAGCTGATAAAAAGAAATCACTGTTTTCATTTATCTAATGTTACTGATTTTAGATCCTTGTCCATGAAAGACAGTCATTGGGCGGCCCGGCTTAACTGGATGGACTGGGCAGCGCTTCATTTGCTGTGCATGGCATGGATATCATTAGGGAGCGGGCAGCTCCATAACAGCTAGCAGCCAGCCCTGCCCCACTCTTGGGCATCCTGCTGTTGGTGAGACGGAATGTGGGTATGATGGAGTCCCAGTCCTCGTGGCAGGGCAGACAAGGGAGGTATTTAAAGAATCTCACAAAATTACACAAAAAAATATCTGAAGTTATGTTAAATGATTTGAAGAGAAAGTGGCACTTAATAAATGAAAATATCATTGAATGAATGATTTCATTTACAGCTCAGGATGGGGGTTTGGGTTTCTAAATGTGTAAAGTGTGGGGTGGAGTTCTTATGTACCATTGAGTCAGAATCGACTCGGGGAGAGAGTGCCCGTCTTTCTCCTGTAGAGCAGCTGCTGGATTTGTACCATGTGTGCCTTTGGATTGGCTGCCCCAAAGTAAGTGATTTTTGAAAGATGAGCAGCCTCCTCAATATGCAATTTACACCCTCAAAAACCCAATGGAAGGTCAGCTATGATTGGTTCTGACTTGATGGCGATGAGCAGGAGTTTTTTTGAGAATCAGTTTGAGAGCAGGGTAGTTATGGTAGATTAAGAGGACTGGTGAGTCTTAGAAGTTGGCTGAGGAGTTGGTACATGCCGTGTGGAATTGAGAAAAGGCTGATAAACTTCATAGATTGTTCTGCTCCAGGCTAGTAACCAGGACACCAGTTGTGATGGGGACATGATGGCTCTGGCTGACCTGAGGCTTTCCAGGAACTGAGGGTTAGTACTCTGCAGGGCCATAGCCAGTTATATCTGTGATCAGCAGGATTCTGTTAAAAAATGAAAAGATAAGAGAGAGGTTTGCGGCAGAATGAAAGTGTTGAAGTCTTCCTTAAGAATACAGTTACGTTTCCGGGTTGTGAGCACTGGGCTTAGGTATAACTGATACTTGCTTTTTAATTCAGTATGTTTGCCCTAATTTTGAAAGGCATGAACCAACTGGTACTTGTAGCAAATTCTTCATCATAAACACATTAGCTTGGTGTACATTCAGCTTTTAAGTTATTGAAAAGGCTTTAAGCTTCTTTTCTGGCGGTAACTGGAGGAGTGGCATCCACTTCCATAATAGCTTGCCTCCGGAAACCCTATGAACCTGGAGAGAGGATGAGAGACACCCAAGTGTTGAGGACTCTCTTTCGTAGGGTCGCTGAGTCGCCTGCAGCTCGACGACACTTAACAACAACAACAACAACAACAACAGTAACTGTTTTTGAGTCTGCTCTGGCTCCTAGTAAATGCTCCAGGACAGAGTGGAATTGCCCTATTGGGTGTCCAAGGCCATAAAACAAATCTTTAGAGAAGCAAACTACCATGGCTCTCTCCCGAGATTGGAGCTACTGACCTTTTGGTGAGCAGTCTGTCTAGTGCTTAGCCTTTGTGCAGTTAGGGCTCCTTTCGTCTCACATGTTTTGGGCATGTTGTCAAGGAGGAATCAGTCCTTAAAAGAGGACATCAGGCTGGGAAAGGTGGATTGTGAGAGAAAGAGAGGAAGACCCACACAGAATAGGACAAGGTTCAGATCCTTTGTTCTTTGAGTTGCTGTCAGTTATAGTCTCCTCCATGGCATCTAACAAAAACAAACGTGAGACTAAATAAGCAGGGCTTGCACATATTCTGACTTAATGGACATAATTTAAAGACTCATTGGGAATGTATCTTGTTTCCCACCTGAGGACTGGCTCCATTTTTCAAAATCATGAGGTGAACAGTAGGAATAAAGAGGAAGATGCAGGGAAGAGGACTGAATATTGCTTTAATCCTAGGCAAACTCTTTATATCAACTAGTTAATACTGATGATCTCATTTAAGATGAAGAACTGGTGAGGAGCAGCTATGAAACAGCTGTAGCCTGTGATTCATAGTGCTTTGTTGTGCATGTGTGTGGCAAGGGTGATGGTGGAGTTGTTCTTTGATGACAGTAATGCTTCCTACATACTGCAGTCTTTGTGTTGGAACTGTGGCAGGGAGATCTGGGATGTGATGGATCCATTTCAGAGGCTATTTTGTTATCTGATGTGGTAATCTGTTTTTGCACAGTGCCAACTTTCCCATGAGGACCTGGTCTTTGGAACCTATACGTATGGGTAGGTGAAGAGTGGGTACAGTTTTCTTATTTGTGAGATCAACTTAGCAATGGTGAGGACACACCACAGATAGGTCTTAGCACAGCCTGTGAGACCTGCTCACCTTATTACAAATACTGCCTCCTTATGTTGCTCTGAGACATTAATGTTGATGATTAATGTTTATGCTATTGGTACTATTGACTCATATTATTTGATTCCTTGTGGAATCAAATTCCTTGTGGAAGTTAAAGAATATTAGACTTGACATGGGTTAGAGAGCCTACCAGAAATTTAATATTCTGATTTGTGAAATCTAATAATAATGTGTGTGTAGTGTTGTACCATAGTAACTTTTATTATCAACGAATAATTCTTGGGCACTTTCTCTATTGTGAGCATTGAGCTAAACACTTGAGATTTTTATACCAGAAGAATGTCTATTTGTCTTTGATTGACTATACAAAGGCATTTGACTGTGTAGAACACAACAAATTGTGGCTAAGATTGAGAAGGATGGGAATTCCAGAAAACCTGATAGGGCTCATGTGAAAACTTTATTTGGACCAGGAGGCAGTGGAATTAGAACAGAACAAGGAAACACTACATGGTTGAAGAGCAGAAAAGAAGTGCATCAAGGATGTGTCCTGTCTCTGTATGTTTTTAATCTATATGTGGAACACATCATTCGGGAGGTTGGGTTTTATGAGGAGGTATGTGGCATCATAATTGGAGTAAGACTCAACAACAACTTGCATTATGCAGATGACTCAACTTTGCTTGCCTGATGCATTTGCTGCAGGAGGTCAAGGACTGTAGTCTTTAATATGGACTGAAGCTCAACATTAAGAAAACAAAGATTCTTACCACTGGGCCAGTTGGCAGCACCATGATAGATGGAGGAGAGATTGAGATTGTTAACCATTTCAGCTTTCTCTCGGGTCCATAATCAGCACTCAAAATCAAAAGACTAATTTTGGGTTAGGAAAGTCCACTGTCAGAGACCTCTCGAGTACTGAAGAACAGTGATGTCAGTCTAGAGACTAAGGTGTGCCTGATCTAGGCCATGGTCTTCACAGTTACTTGCTTTACATCAGAGAGCTGGACAGTGAATAAGGATGAAAGAAGAACTGATGCTTTTTAGTTGTGGTGCTGGAGAAGAGTATTGAATATACTATAGACTGCCAAGAGAACAAACAGGTCTGTTCTTGAGAGGGTGAAACCAGTTGCTCTCTGGAGGCAAGGGTTTTTTTTTTTTTTTGAGGCAAGGATTTGAAGCTCTGTCTCACATACTTTGGGCATGTTGCCAGGAGGGACTAATCCTTGGAGAAGGAAGGTTGGAAGGTTGAAAGGACAGTGCAGGAAAGGAAGATTGTGGATGAGATGGATTGACACAATGACTGGGGTAATAGGGGCAGGTGTGTCATACAGTGAGATTGGCTCAGGATAGAGCAGGGTTCAGAGCTTTTGTGCATAGGGTCAGTATGAGATACAGGCGACTTGACAGCACCTAACAACAACAACAGTCTTTCAGTGAGAGCTTTGGTGGCATGGGCCGTAGGGCATTGTACCAATAACCCAAAGGCAGTGCCTTTCTTGTCAGTTCGAATCCATCAGCACCTTTGAAGAGGAAAGATAGAGAATCTCTTTCTATGTGATTTACAACTTCCCAGAAACCCATTGGGGGGGTCAGCCGTGCTTCAGTTCCAACTTGATGACAATGAGTTTGATTACTGTATTTCAGATTCTGAGGATATTAGTGGGTAATACAAGCAATACCTCTGCCTGTGTGAAGTTTAAATATTAGTGGGACGACAGAGAAGAAATATAAACATAGATAATATGACACTCCAGATAGTGATCAGTGCTGTGAAGAACGTCAAGTCAGGTCAGGGGGCTGGAATCTGATGAGAGAGGAGGTGATGTTTATAACAGTAAGAAAACAGTTTTCTAAGGAGAATTCAAGATTTCAGTAAAGTAACAGGAAATAAAGGTCATCTTTATGATGCTTACAACAGTTTTATTACTCCTACTTTATGGATGTAGAAATTGAGGCTTAGAGAGCTAAGAATAGTTGCCTTAAGTACTCTTTCCTAGGAAGAAGATGAATAAGGATTAGGGTTCAGGTGTACACTTTCCCAAGGGTTGTGGTCACAACCATTTTTTGCAGTGCTCTGTAAAATATTAAGGTTTACATCATAAGAGATTAAGGAGACTTAGTAATAGAGTGTAGAACATGTCAGGCTGTTGACTGAAAGACCATTGTTGAAATCCGCCAGCCACTTCGGACGCTAGATGGGCAGTCTCCTGATGAATGGTCTCTGTGAACTGGAATAATTTCACAAGCATGGAGTATTTGGTTTCAGCACACCAGATTGGTACCAACTGGTATGCACATACCTTGGATGCATTTACTTTTTTTAGGTACAGCTCTGTGAAGGTATAATTTATGTACTGTGTAATTTACCCATTGTGACTGTACAGTTCCATGATTTTTAGTAAATTCATACAGTTATGCAACCATTATCCCAATGTACTCTTAAACTTTGAAATAAATTCTTGTTCCCACCCACTTGGGCAACCACTGATCTTTTTTTCTGTCTCTAGAGTTTTGCTTTTTCTAAAAGTTTCATGCAAATGGAATTTTATACAATGTGTGATCATTTGTGCCTGGCCTTGCTTATTTGACATGTTTAGAGGGTCATTTGATATAACACAACAAATCTCCCTTTAAGGTACATTTGTTGTCTTAGTCAGAATGAGATGCATACTGTAGAGAATAACTTCTAATGACCCCTATCTTAATGTGATATTAATAACTGTAATAGTATGTAGCATTTACTGAATGCCACCTGTTGTTCAGTTTATTATCTTCTGTGATTTTTCTAGATAATTCTGTAAGGGAGGTGCCAGTAGTATTTTACAGATGAGGAAACTAAAGAATGTTGTCTTTGTGGGCTGTCAAGTTGATTCTGCCTCATACCGACCCTATAATATAGATTTAAAAGCTTGCTCATGATTGTAGAGTGAAAATTAAACTCAGGCAGTCTCTGCGCAGTCACATGTCAGCCACCACTCTGTGTTTCCTTAATAATGTACAGATAGCTTTTGGGTTTTTTTAGCTTTGGAGGTAGGTCTTTGGAATTCTAGTTGGAATAATACACTTGAAAGATAAATCTACATTTAAAGTTATAAGGAGAGTGTTTATACTGACTTTTTGTTTTGTTATTACCATATGGAAGTATAGTGTCTTAATTCGGTTTAGTA
Organism: Elephantulus edwardii; assembly: GCF_000299155.1. Taxonomy (NCBI): domain Eukaryota; kingdom Metazoa; phylum Chordata; class Mammalia; order Macroscelidea; family Macroscelididae; genus Elephantulus; species Elephantulus edwardii. The sequence goes on along the minus strand of NW_006399889.1, from coordinate 2,437,812 downwards.
TGAGCCCGTCACTAAATTAAAAACACATAATTATGTAATTAAGTACAGCTTGTGTGTTTGACTTGCTTTAAATATTGTATTTATAGGAAGTATCCCCAAGGCTGCTATCTTTAATATTTGAGAATGCAATTTAATTAGACATCATGCATTTTTAAAGGTGTTTGTATAATTATATAGGAATACATTTCTTCCTTTTCTTAAAATTTTTGAATTTGAATAGTACTTTTCCCTATCCACTGCTAGTCCATATTAGACGATTCTGGACTCCGTGTCCCAGAGGGATTATTTTATCACAGTTATTCCACATTTTTTATAAGATTTTAAGTCTCTTGACATTTTTAACCCCAGTCTTTTCTGTTTTTATATTATCAAGTGCCTTAGTAAGAATTAGTTAGATTTTTTTTTCCACGCGGTTGACAGGTCTGCTCACGTTTCAGAGGTGGTGCTGAATGATGCCTGGAAAACTTCTTAGTGACACCGCTTTGGACGCTGACGCGACCATGGGAAAATCGGAGACATCGCGAAAAGCTAATGAGAAGAAAGCTAAAAAAGAGAAGCCAGAATCTACCAAGACAGAAGAATCAGTAGAAGGAAAAGAAGACACTGTTTCCCCCAAAGCTAAAAAGATGAAAAAGAAAGCTGAGCCTTCTGAAGTGGAAATTAATTCCCCTAAATCTAAAAAGGTGAAAAAGAAAGAAGAGCAGTCTCAAGATGGCATTATTTCACCCAAAACCAAAAGTGTGAAAAAGAAAAAGGAACCTGCTGAAGATCAAGTTGATTCTCCTAAAATTAAAAAAACAGTAAAAAATGAAGAACCTTCAGAAGAAGAAATGGATGCTCCTAAACCTAAGAAAATAAAGAAAGAAAAGGAAATGAATGGAGAGATTAAAGAAAAAAAACCTAAAGTGAAGAATGGACTCCATAATTCTGAACCTTCTTCTAACACCAATGAAGCCACAAGTGAAGACAGTAACAATGAACTAGAACAGGAAATACCAGTGGAACAAAAAGAGGGAGCTTTCTCCAATTTCCCTATCTCTGAAGTGACTATTAAACTTCTCAAAGCCCGAGGGGTGAACTATCTGTTTCCTATACAAGCGAAGA